>NC_043966.1:40102167-40228997 GCF_902148855.1 Sphaeramia orbicularis | reverse complement strand
GCTAATTATAGGTTTAACCCTTTAACAACTGCAATCTCTTTTGTACTTTGCAGCATTCAAATAACTGTAACTCCTGAACTGTTTGTGCTATTTACAAAATTCAAATGGTATCGGAAAGCTGAGATCCAGCAGTTTTTGACAGTATGTAACACTTTACGGCACCAGTGTGGCACTCTATTGCAAGTAGAAAGGCACTATGTCAGAGATATCCACACAAGCTAAAAAAAAAACTTGGAATAACAAAAAATATGAAGCTATAACACAAATACTGAATGTTGAAGACCAAAAAGCATGTTTGAGCAGATTTAAAACATTTACAAGATTATTTCTGCAATCTAAATAGTTTCATCATGGACATTTAGTTGTTTCTGATAATAAATATGCAAAAAAAAAAAAAAAAGCTTCAAGTCCATTTTTTCAAAAATTCTTTTTCTTACCAAATACACTGTTCTAAGCATTTATAATTTGTAATGATGTTATTTAATGGCCAGATATTGAAAGTTAAGTCTTCCTGAAAACACAGGTGCAAAAAAATATTGGTAAAAAAACATTTACTGACAATTTTATTGCAAAGAAACATGAAGATACCTAGGTGGTTTGTTATAATGGCAGTCTTGAAAGGGTTAAAAGGGCCATATTTTGCTAAACCCCCTTTTATTAGTCTTTGGTTCATTTATTTGTGTATTTGGACCTTAATAGTTCCAAGCGTTTGAATTTGAACCCTCCAGGTGCTGCAAAGCTATCTTTATATTCATTTTGGCCAAAATCAAGTGGATTTCTTCAACCCGTTTTAATTCCTGCTTAATTGTTACATTTTATAACTAGTTACTAGGGCTGCATATTGGCAAGAATCTGACGATATGATACAAATCACATTACTAGGATCACGATACGATATATCACGATATATCATGATACTGTTAAAAAGGCAATTTTTGTTTGTTTATTTTTTTTTAAATGATTATTTCCTGGAAGAATTGAATTACACCAGAAATCTGCACAACACGAAAACATTTTTATTTTATCACAACAGGATCTAATGTTATATCACAAAATGTTCCTGTGTTCAAACTCAATTATGTTTTACAGACATTACAGATTAAGATCCTGCTCAAATGTTTATATTCTATTAGTTCAGAACTAACATCATACATTATGTTTGTGCAGTCCCAAGAAAGGAACTAACATCCACCTCACAGACAGTAAAAAGTGCCTTTAGGATGCTTCAAATAACCATTATTTAATAAAACAGTGTTAAATATAATAAATTAGATATAAACAATAAAGAAAAACAACAAAACAAAAATGAACCTCCACCATATCTGCATTTGAATAAATACCTAAAAATATTGATTCAGTACTTTTTATAATCGATACAGTATTGTGAAATGAAATATCGCAATATATTGCAGAATCAATAATTTTCTAACACCCCTACTAGTTACATCACAACATTTGCACATATAAGGTCAAGACTTCAGACGAACATTTCTCCGAGACCGACATAATTGTTTGTCGACAGCAGCGGTTGTAGTAAAAACTGAAAATATGTCCAAACTTAGGTATTGCATGAGTCATTCATTCATTTATTTTTCATTTTAGAGGTGGTGGGGGGGGGGGGTTATTGGACTGAATGACTGTTACATTGTAGCCTAATGTCGGTGCATATTTTTAATCACAATCAACACATCGAGTGGAAAAGAGTCCTGTAAAGTGTGTGTGTGTGTGTGTGTGTGTGTGTGTGTTTGTGTGTGTGTGTGTGTGGGCATTGGTCTTATTTTTTCTTCCGTCATTCCAAAAATGTTCACACGAGGGTGAAAAATGAAAATGAAAAATTTTCTGCATCTCATTTCATCGTTTCAACCACAGCCATGTGTGTGCAATTACGCATCCAAACCGTTTGCCATCCTTTTGAGACATGTTAAATATAGATAGGGATGGGAATCGTTAAGAATTAACAATTCCGATTCCATTATCGATTTGCTTATCGATCCGATCCTTATCGATTCTCTTGTTGATTCTCATTGGGTGAGGGAATAAAGAGTACAAACGGTGTGTGTTGCATTACTGTCTTTTATATTTCCATCTCTGCACAGAAAATATAACATATACAGTATGTACAAATAATAATAACAGATGATGCCATGCCTGCCCAGTGCAGTGAAAGTGAAACTAACACGCTTTACTAATTCCTCTATTGCCGCATGTCCACTACGTCGAACCAGTTTGACTTGGCTTGGCCGTCTCCCGTTGTTGTGCTCCTCATTTCCTTTCCCCTACTTCAGAAGTTTGTATTTGGGGGTATGACGTTTGTTGCCCACACCGGAACCAGAACTGGGCTGGTGTTCACTCTGCCGCTACATTCACAAGCGCCCCTAAGGGTGTATTAAATACGTGACATTCCTGTAAATGAATCACATGCTGTGGACAAATGTTTGAGCAGATTGGGGGATTCCACCCTTTTGAAGAAATGGAAGCTTTGACAGTGTTCCAGTGGACCTGGTGTCGTCTTTTTCGCCTGTTTCTGCCTCAACGCCATGTTGGCTGCGTTCTGACCAAAACAATGCAGCGTACGTGTGACGTCATCGTGCATGCACAATGAAGGGGGAATCGATAAGCAGAATCGTTAAGCAGGCAGGCAAACGATTCCAAGGAATCGAGCTACTGGGAACCGGTTCTCAAAAGAACCGGTTCTCGATTCCCATCCCGAAATATAGATGCAGTTTCTGTCAGCAAAATGGCTTTTGGGTTTCATAAATCACTTTGCATGTGCTAAATGATTATATTTAAAATTTTCTCCTCCTAGCACACGCACAATTGCATGTAAACGCTCCATATTACATATTCATTGTGTCAAAGAACTAACTGGATGCACGCCCTATTTTGCACCTTTGAAAGATGCAACCCTTAGTGCGCACTGTTAGTAAATCAGTTTGTACATTTTTTTGCATGTGAAATGAGTTTGCACACGTTTTAATACATGCAAACCTTTCAATCAATCAATCAATCATTTCTCCTGTCAGTGCCTGGAGTTGATCCTTGATGGTCTTCACTGTCAGCTCATTCCCTCTAATGTGCTAATTGCTAATGCTAAATGCATGTGCTGTGTGCGTTAGCATGGGTAAAATGCACAGACTGACTTTCCACCTGGGGGATGTATTTCAGGGAGTGGTCTGACGTCAGGTGTCAGGTGTCCAACCCCAGGCAGCTCAAAGGTCATCGCAGTAACAGTTGAAGGACATTCAATGGAAATCTTGTGAGCTCAGTGTCCAGTCACATCAAGGCTCACAAGTGCTCACATTTCTACCACTGTTTTCAGAAAACTCAACTATATATTATGGAATAGCAGTTTTGGTTGCACAAAGAAATTACAGTATTTCCACTGTAAAAAAAAAAAAAGTTGCACCTGCATTATTTGACTCCATCAGTGCGCCACTTTAGTTTTAATCACAGGAGACATTCACTGTGACATCTTTTTTGCCACATAATGCTTGCATAGTGTCATAATAACGTTCAGAATATTTTCCATCCATACTTGCATAATTTTTGAATATTGATGTTGGAGAATCGGACCAAGATAATTTTCACTTTTGCTTAATTCCAGCAAAAAATCTGCCAATGGAACAAGTGAAAATATCTTGGTAAGATTTCTTGAAATAAGATTTTTAAGATCTATTGTCTAAAAATAAGTTCTTATATCTCACTGAAAAGTTACTCTTTAGGGATTATGCCTTATTTTAAGTGTGATGAGATATTTGGACTAGAAATGAGACAAATACACTTGGTAAGATTTGATTTTGCAGTGTAATTTGGGATGTGATGAAGACTCGATCCAGTGGTCTGATTCTCCATCATCAGTAATCAAAAATTAATGTAACTATGGATGGAAAAAAATATTATGAACCTTATTGCGACACTACATAAGCATTATTTGGCAAAAAGAAAAATGTGACAGTGAATGTCTCCTGTGATTAAATCCAAAGGTGGTGCAGTTAAATAGTATGTACACTGTAAAAAATATCTGTAATTTAACAGAATTTTCACTGTTTATTTGAAAGATTTTTCCTGTATTTTTAAGATACAGGAAAATATCAATGAAATTACAAAAAAAGAGTGATTTTACATGTCAAATGTAAAATAACATGAAAAAACTGTAACTGTGAATAACCATAAATTTAAATTTTTTAAAAGACTTTTTTTCTTTTTTCACTGTTTTTTTTTTTTTTTTCTTTTTCACTCAGGGTCGTAACATTCACAGAAAAATAAGTTAAATACATTTGCAAATGTATCATAATTTCACAATATTTTTTTCTATTTATGAGATTAAACTGTTAATTTAAAGTTTAATACTGTAAAAAATAATAAAACAAGATAAAATTACCGACAATTAACTGTAAAGGAAGTATTTGTTCTGCAAGTTTAATAAGACTTGTTGTTAATTGACAAATATCTTGTGTAATTACGGGAGGTTTCACAACAAAAATGTTAAATAAATGTATTTTTGTGAATGTATAACATGTATAAGCACTGATAAACTGTCCAAATACCGTTTTATCAGTGGATTGTACAACTTAGTCTCATTGAAAATTATTTCTATATTTATAGGTAATTTGATTGTTTTAACCCTTTCATGCATAGTGGTCACTCCAGTGGACAGTTATTCTCCAGCTGTTCTCTTGTATATTCATGGTGTTTGTTATTTTAGTTCAGCCAACACAGTGGACGCTATGCACCATCCATTAAACTGACAGTCATACCATTACTGTAACTTTCCTGTTCTAAATAAACCTGATCTGACTGCAGTAACATGTTAGAGTGTAAATCAGTTGCTAATTGTTATATACTGTAATTAATAGGGTTTTTTTTTGTTTGTTTGTTTGTTCGTTTGTTTTTTACAAAAAATGCTTTTTTTTGCATATTATCTCGATGAAGTGAGTAATAACTAGTAGCCGCATTAAAAATGTTCTTATTCCATAGTTTTCACACAGTTATCACTTTCTGATATTGCGTTTTAGATACATGTTTCTTTGCTTTAAAAAATTAAACACATGGTGTCCAGCTGCGTGGACATTTTTGTAACTCCGTGAAAAACAGGTTCATTAAAAATTTTTCCATCATATTGGTTTTTTTTCATGCTTAAAGAGGAATAAAAATAAAACACTCAGGAAAAAAATCTTGATGAAGGTTCACATAATTAATGCATGAAAGGGTTAAAAAAAAAAAAAAAAAAAAAAAAACCTCTTGTAAAGTTAGGGCAAAAAACTGTATTTTAATGATGGAAAATTACCATATTTTTATGAGATGGTTATTTTCCGTTATTTTACAGTATTTTTTCAGCAACCTGCTGCGGAATCATACCGTTTTTTTTTTTATGGGTTTTTTTTTTTTTTTTTTTTCAGTGATATATATTTCCATTGGATTACAAACAGTGAATGATTCAGACGGTAATTCTACTGCACTGGAGTGTGCAGTAAGGTGTCAAAACAGTGTCAACTTGAAAATGTAATACCTTAAGGTGATATCTATATGGTGATATCAGGTCTCTTTATCTGAAAAATTAACGTCAAGTGGTTGACACATAGAGGTCAAACAGGAAATGCCATATGTTCATTCGCTTAATATATACCAAGCAACGGGTTGTGGTTGCTTGTCAGACGTTATTTGTCAGCCTGCCACCTCGTCTGTTGGTCTGCAGGTATGAAATTACAGCCCACGCCTGGCTTTGTCACATCCCTGACACTGTACTCTACAGCACAATGGCCTCCCTCACAACACCAGCCTACCTTTATCTTTGTCTCCCAGACCATATAGCTACAAGATACATTTGTTTGTAAGACATTAACCCTTTGAACCAGCGACACCAGGCTTTTCTCTGATGTGCCCTGCTCCGGTGACTAATGGTTCTCCTTTGTACTGAGGTGGACAGAAAGAAATGGAGAAACATCTCTTCTGTGACAATAAAAGCGACAAATCAACAAAAAAAATCTAAAGGGGAAATTTATTTCTCCGACATGGCAGACTTCTGTGTTCTCCAAACTTCTTCTTCTTTTGTAAAATTTATTTATTGGTATTATGTTCTACCTACTCTGAAGTTTCTGTGGTAAATTTGTTGAACACCTGAGTGTATAGAAGCTTGACCTTCAATTAAATCTACTGACAACTCCAGTAAAAACATGATGAGTCAGTGATGGATATGGTAGAGTTCACTTCTTTGTGCTGTGTAATGGCTCAGTTAGGTTTTTAATAATGTTTGTATTAATTGGTAGCTGATGTTTGGAATATGGGTGAATGTAGATCTCAAAAATGATTAATTACACCCTGAGCTGGTGTGTGGTAAACTCATCTAGTGTTTAGTCTATTATATGTACTGCAACTTTTCTGGAATAAACCAGAGACATGGTTTACAAAAATAAGAGTGACGCTCTTCTAGTAAAAAATATCTTATGTATGTAGTAGTGTGTAGGCATTTATGTATTATTCATTTGTTCATTCATTTATGTTTGTATTATGTATTTATTCATCATTTATATATGTATATATGTATTATTCATTCATTCATTCTTTTATGTATGTATTATATTCATCATGTATGTATGTATGTATGTATGTATGTATGTATGTATGTATGTATTTATTTATTTATTTATTCATTCATGTATGTATGTATGTATTTATGTATTTATTCATTCATTTATGCATGTATATATGTATTCATTCATTCATGTATGTATATCATTCATCATTATGTATGTATGTATGTATGTATTTATTCATTCATTCATTTATGTATGTATTTATGTATTTATCATTCATTTATGTATGTACTATGTATTTATTCATTCATTCATTATGTATATTTATGTATTTATTCATTCATTCATGTATGTATGTATGTATTTATTTATTCTAACACAGAATAATACTGTATGTTAGCACAATAATTATATTTTATAGAGTGACTGAACTCCAAAAAGCAGTTACAAAGTCAAAACTCAGTAAAAACACAGTAAATAAAAAAAAAAAAAAAATTAAAAAAAAAAAAAAAAAAAAAGGAAAATCACCAGAACACTGCAAACAAAATCGACAAGCAAAACGTGTAAAAAAAAAAAAAGACAAAACTCTGTAGTTTCAAATCTGTGTGGAAGTGCATACAGTTGGGTGTTTTAAAAAAAAAAAAAAATGTAATGCGTTTATAAAATGTATTCCCAGCTTCAAAACAAGGTGCAAAAGACTGACAACAAATTCATGACTGGAAAACCTGGAAACTGACCCGATAACTGTCTGTGATGCATTCGGACGTTACATCACCAAAATGGAATGACACAGGCTTTACTCTGCCCACTCTCCTGAACTGTCACTGAAGTTAAGTTGACAGAATTTATTAAATTAGACAAGGATTTTTAAGTGAAGATTTGAGACACTTTTAAATGTATTTTGTGTTATCACAACATGTCAGTAATCAGTTGTTGTCTTACACAGAATAATACTGTATGTTAGCACAACAATTATATTTTACAGAGTGATTGAACTCCAAAATGCAGTTACAGTCAAAACTCAGTAAAAACACAGTTTAAAAAAAAGGAAAAAAAGAAAGAAAATCATCAGAACACTGCAAACAAAAATTGACAAGCAAAACGGTGTAAAAAAAAAAAAAAAATCCGTAATTTCAATTCTTATGGAAGTGCATAGAGTTGAGCTGCTTTAAAAAAAAAAGTGTAATGTGGTTTATAAAATGTATTTCCAGCTTCAAAACAAGGCACAAAAGATGACGACGATAAGTTTGCGACTGGAAAACCTGGAAACTGAACCGATAAATGTCCATGATGCGTCTGGACGTTACATCACCAAAATGGAATGACGCAGGTTTTACTCTGCCCACTCTACTGAACTGTCACTGAAGTTACATTGACAGAATTGATCAAGTTAGATAAGGATTTTGAAGTTAAGATTTGAGACACAACAAGTCATGTAATCAGTTGTTCCAACACAGAATAATACTGTATGTTAGCACAACAATTATATTTATAGAGTGGTTCATTCATTCATGAATGAAGGCGACACGGTGGTGCAGTGGTTAGCACTCGTGCCTCACAGCAAGAAGGTCCTGGGTTCGATTCCAACACCAGTCGACGGGGGTGGGACCTTTCTGTGTGGAGTTTGCATGTTCTCCCCGTGTCTGCGTGGGTTCTCTCCGGGTACTCCGGCTTCCTCCCACCATCCAAAAACATGCACTAATAGGTTAATTGGTAATCTAAATTGCCATAGGTGTGAATGTGAGAGTGATGGTTTGTCTCTATATGTTCAGCCCTGCGATGAACTGGCGACTTGTCCAGGGTGTACCCCGCCTTCGCCCCTATGTAGCTGGGATAGGCTCCAAGCGACCCCCTGACCCTAGTGAGGATAAAGCGGGTTCAGAAAATGAATGAAGAGTGGTTGAACTCTAAAAAGCAGTTACACATCAAACTCAGTAAAAACACAGTTAAAAAATAAAATAAAGGAAAATCATAACAGTGTAAACCAGTAAAAACAAAAAACGACAAGGAAAATGATGTAAAAAACAAACAGAAAACATATCTCAAACGGTCTGTTTTGCCCCCATTCCACATGTGGTGGGGGATGCACTGAGCACGCTCAGATGTCTATGCAAAGAACAAGGTCTATTCAATCAGCACGTTTTGGCTTTTTTCTTATTGAGCAAACGGTTGAATTTTTATGAATATTTAAAATGAATGATACATTCAGGATGCTCACCAAAGACATGTCAGGGGTTAAAGGGTTAAGGAAACTCTTTATTATTTTTTTTTTTTTTTTATTTATACCTCTGTAGCCTCCATGGAACTACGTGTGATACGCACTAGATTTCCGTCAGCGATAGTCGGTGAGACCTGTGTTTCAGTCAGCCAAAATCACTTTCCAAAATATCTGCAAAAATCCCATTTTAAACGTGCTGTCTGACTCATATATTAAAGTACAGCTGTATAATCTGGTACATCTCTGCCCCTCAGGAAAAGCAATAACACAGATGATGGCAATGAGGACAGAGGAGATGAAGATCCATCTGTTTGGTGTTTCACAGACAGGTAAATATGGCCACCGGTGGCTGACGCTGAGCATTCATCATAGAAAACATCATCAGTTCTGCCTATTGGGCCGTATTGTTAATCTGTGGGGAGAAGACTATGGAATGAATAAAACTAACACTCTGAAAACTGTCTCCAGATCAGTCTGGGCTTCACTCTATGTGAATGAGTGTTGTTCTATTGCACAGATCTGGACACTGAGGACTGGGCAAAATATTGCTTTTACAGACATGTTACCTGCAGTTTAGACAAATGGCTCAGCAGTTCCATTCACACTTTATGACCAAATGGAAAATAATTCTGGTATGATATGTGCGCCGCCTTAAAGGTTCCACAAAAAACTAATGGCTCTCTGCAGCACCGTCTCAAAGAATTGATGTTCATATACAATTTAAGTCTAACATTAACTATGCATCGCTATTACCATAACGCCATTTTACTTCAACATCAAGATTAAATGTTATTTTTATACTGGTAATAAACATCATTAAGAAAAGAAATATCATATACAGAAATAAACAAGTGGTGCCAGGCACAACAAACCCCGCCCCTCGGATGTATTGTAGTTTATTTGGCTTCAATCCAGTTGATGTCATCATGTCTATGCATGAGCTGATGTCAGCATATCAACTGCCTCTATCTATACGCCAAGTTTAACCCTTTCATGCACAGTGGTCACTCCAGTGGACAGTTCTTCTCCAGATGTTCTCTTGTATATTCATGAATTTTGTTGTTTTAGTTCCATATCAGCCAACACAGTGGACACTAATGCATCATCCCATACGCTGACATTCACACCATTACTGTAACTGTGCTGTTCTGGATAAACCTGATCTGCACTAACATGTTTGAGTGTAAAAAAATGTGAATTGTTAGACAAAATTATTATTATTTTTGCTTATTATATCCATGCTGGTTTGTTAAAATGTGAGAAACATCAGATTATCAGCATTTATTTCAAAGTTTCTCACAGTATATCAGTAAATATGTTTCTTTACTTCTAACATTAAACGCACGGTGTTCAGCTGAGTGGACATTTTGGTAACTCCATGAAAAATAGGATCATAAAAAATCAATCGCATAGTTTTTGTTTTGTTTCTTTCATGCCTAAATGTCTAGAATAAAATCTTGATTAAGGTTCTCATAATTCATGCATGAAAGGGTTAAAGAAAACTGAAATAAAATGTATGTTTTTATTGACATTTGACATTTCGTCCATTATCAGTTAATGGGAGAAGAAAAAAAGATTTAAAAATTCATTACAAAAAAAAAAGACTTTGACCTACTTTTCCCAAAATGTAACCACATCTATTCTGGGTCACTGGCAATCTATAAACCCAATTTGGTATGAATTCAACCAACAGTTTTACTGCTACAGACATTTGAAATTTCACCCATTATGAGTAAATGGGGAAAACATTTATTTTAAAAATTCATAAAGAATTTTTACTTTGACCTCCTTTTCCCAAAAATGTAATCAGATTTATTCTGGGTTACTGGCAATCTATAAACCCAATTTGGTATGAATTCAACCAATAGTTTTGCTGCTAGAGTGTTAACAAACAAACAAACAAACAATACCCCTTGCCTCCCCTTCAGGGGGTGGGGTAATTAGTCCAAAATAATGTACTTCATTCTGCCTATAGATCCTCCAACTCTGCACAATACATGCTGGTTTTAACGACAGCATTAATAATATTTCAGTGGTTAGAATTAGGGAAAGATGCCAGTGAGAGTTTAATATAGAACCTCTTTACAAAAATACATATGATGTTTGTAATTTTTTTAACCAAATCAATATATTTCCAAACCCTAGCCTGGGTACTTTTACTGTCTAATCTTCAAGAGTCATGATGCAACGTCTCATCTCTCACGGTAAAGTCTTGGGTTTTGTGCATCTACCATCCATCTCCCCTACCTCAGTTCAATTCGTTTAGATTCGTTTTAATCATTTTGTCGTCTTTCCTTGCATCTGTCTGTCCGTTCAATGACATAATCGCATTATCTGAAGAATGCATTGAGATATCTGCACCAAATTTATACTGTGGATGCATCTCGGCAAGGAGCAGAAACCTATTGAAAACAGGTGACCTTAGCCTACTTTTTTCAAGGTCAGATGGCCTCGTGCAGTTAAATATCTGAGTACTTTCAAATATACGTAAATATGAATGTAGTAAGCTTTACACAAGACAATCTAATCCAGGGGTGTCAAAACATGCAGCCTGAGGGGCCAAAACCAGCCCACCAAAGGATCCAATCTGGCCCGCGGATGACTGAGTGAAATACAAAAATGACACTGAGATATTAACAATCAAGGGATGTTTAAACTAATTTTAGGTCAATTCCAATCCAAAGTGGGTCAGACCAGTAAAATACTATCATAATAAGCTAAAAATAACAAAAACCACAAATATTTGTCTTTGTTTTAGTGTAAAAAAAAAGTAGAATTACACAAAATTTTTTTACATTTACAGACTAGCCTTTTATAAAAAAATGTGAAATACCTAAAATGTCTCAAGAGAATTAAGTGTAATTTTACTAATATTCTGCCTGTTATTAAATCTTTTGTGTATTTGTAGATCCACTGGGATCTGTTTGTTATAATGAACATGTGAAAATAAGAAGCTGAGGCCAAATAATGGCAGAAATTACAATACATTTCCAATGAGACCATGATTATCATAAAGTCATTTGGTAATTAAATATGGACAGATATGGACTCTTGAAATTATTTTATTTAGACAAGAAAGTACTCCTGCCCAGACTAGAATGTACATGGACTGATTACTAATTTAAACTTAGATATTTCAGATAATGACTTCTTTTCAACTATTTGACTATTTATTGAGTACGTGCGATACCGAGTACCGATACTAGTACTTAATAATCCCATTCTATTTCTTAGTTCCTTTTGTAAATGTGCTTATTGTCGTTGTCATTAGTCTGACTGGAACAAAGTGCTGCTACTGACATTTAATGTGTTGGAATGAGCGTTTCTCCAGTTAATCCCCAGGGGGCGCGCTCTGAATTAACCATACTGGACAAATGCCACGAAGAAGAGTAAAGTTTTTTGAGAAGAAGAAGAAGAAAGTCAGTAATAACAAAACATGAGACGACAGAGGGCAAACCTAATGTGATACTATATTGCAGTGTTTTCACTGGAAGGTTTAAAAGCGAAGCTTCAGCAGGTAGAGAAAAGAAAAATGAGGCCATAAGGTTGGTTTTCACTTTCCGCTTGGTGGCGTTCTGCACCGCTGCGTGCTTTCAATAGATGTTGTACATGATGAAATGAACGAGCGGTAACTTCCTCCAAGGGACGTGTGCAGTGTGAATTCGTAAAAAATCGGAAACGTTCGGGTGAGTTCGATTGCTCTCGGCAGCGTCTTCAGTAGTGGAGACCGCATTTGTTATCGCTTGGACATTTTCGATCAGAGATGTAAGCTGGTTGATTTTACTTAAAAATACCTTCGCCACTGTGGCTACATGGGTTGAAAACAACTTCGCCAACCAGGAAAATGCATCGCCAATGGCGATGTGGAGATAGGCTCATGCAAGCCTAGAGCAGGTTTATGTCTGTTTCAACATGGCCACATTTAGGCTACCAGTCATCGCTATAGAGTGATATCATTTATTTTGCATTAGCAGGGGACACATATATTACGTAGGTCCTTTTTAAACTTGCTGTTTAGTCCCAATCAAATGGGGGGGGGGGGGGGGGGGCATCTCAGTAATGGTCTTGGACAAGCTATCAAGCAGTTTGCATGCAGTGTAGAACTGATACACCCTTGATCTTTAAATTAAAGTACAATGTATAATTTATTACTTGTCCATCGTCGTTTTGTGAAGTCCCCTATGATAAGGACTAGAATATGCCTTTCCTTCAAAACCCAGAGATTCTGTTAATTCCATTTAGGACATTCCTCACTGTGATCAACTGTATCCACAGTTGGCAAGATGAAGTGGAAGAAAATGATTGACTGTGCTGAGAGTCGCTGCCCACTTGCTCTGCCCTCACTGCACTTTACTACTTGAGTTTTATTAGGTATATGAAAGATAGAGCCAGACTGAAGATAGAAGGGAAGGACTGAAAGAAGTGGATGGAGTAAGTATAGGAGAAACCACACAAAAAGAAGTGGTGCAAGTACACCAACTGCGGAAGTCAGGCAGTATTGAGTATCCAAAAATAAATAGCAGTGGACATCATTTGTTTTTAACAATCTGAGGAACTCTGTCTAATATGTCCAAGGGCACTTTCTGTTGCAGATTTAATTTGTTATAATGATTTCCAACAGCTAGCCGAGGACCTACAGACTAAAATGAACCACACCACTCAAAGACCTGTGATTTTATACATTATATGGTCATTCTTGAAAAATAAAACTTTATAAAGTTTATTAGCATGCAATTTGAGAATGAACTGTTTTCATGTCTTAAATTAAAATAATAAAATTGTCCATTTGGAATCAGGATGTTCATATTTGAAGTCAGAGTTTGTTGTGTCTGGGATCCAGCTGGTTTTTAGTGTAGCTAACTCCATTTGTAAGCAGTATAGAGTTCTATACTGTTGTTGTGTCCAGAGAAATGAAGTACTCAAGAGCCAGCATTAACACCATGTAGACTCGGTAGGGTTAGATATTAGTTAAAAGAACACTCCTCATGCTCTTATTGCATTTTGTCCTGTAAGCTTTGGGAAACAAGTGGTGCCAGCACACAGACCTGCCCCTCGCACATATTGTAGCTTATTTTGGGAGCAGTCCAGCTGATGTCATCCATGTCTATGCATGTGCTGATGTCCGCATATCAACTGCCTCTGTGTATGTGCCAAGTTTGAAGTAAATTGAAACAAAATGTATGTATTTTTATAGGACATTTGAAATTTCTCCCATAATGAAGTAAATGGGAGAAGCAAAAAGATTTTAAAAATTCATAAAAAATTTAAACTCTGACTTACTTTTCCAAATGTTACCACAGTCGATTCTGGTGTCCACTGGCAATTTATAAACTCAGTTTGGTATGATTCAAACAACAGTTCTGCTGCTACAGACCGTTAAATTTTGCTCATTATAAGTAAATGGGAAAAAAAACAAAAGACATTTAGAAAATTCATTAAAATTTAAACCTTTGACCTACGTTTTCCCAAAATGTTAATGATAGCTATTCAGGGTGTTGGAAATCTATAAACCCAATTTGGTATGAATTCAACCAATAGTTTTTGCTGCTAGAGTGTTAACAAACCGAACCAAAAATATTACCCCTTGCCTCCTCGTTTTTTTTGGGGGTGGGGGGGGTGTGTTATGCATCAGACTGGGATTAAAATGCACAACCAACGAGCACAATGGAAAAGACATTTCTGACGTCAATCATTATCGAAATCATGAATGATACTTTACACAAACTCCACGTTATGAACTACGTAATTGTTATATTGCATTTAATACACCTGTTTGTTTCGCAACATTAATGCTAATAACCATAATGCAACACCTTGTAGATATATGCTTTTGCTCTGCTCAATTTAAGAGAATAAGAGGAAAGTCAAGCTTGAACAGTGCTTTATTTACGCGTTTTATTTGAACACACTACTGAGGAGCAGATCCATGACAAATCAAGACAACAGTCTTTGAAAAAACAAGGCTTGAAACCTCATTAAAAATGAGGAGCTGTTGTTGCTTGTGCCAAATTCTTGTCTGATGCTGATATTGATGTTTTAAAATGACATGTTGGAGATACAAATACCATGTTACTCTCTTTTTCTTTATCTTGTTTTTGTTGTTACTTGTCCTCCTTAACCAAGAAATCCTCATTATATCCATTATTTATAATTTTGATGTAATATAAGTTAAGATAAAGTTTTAGATACTCAGTGTTATACAGTGTTAGTGTATCAGGTACTTGGCCATGGTTTAAAAAAAAAAAAAAAAAAAAAAAGATTTGATATGATTTAGGGTCATGCTTTTCAGAGGGATTATACAGATACTATGATTAAATGACCAAATATAAAAGCACTGTTTTAATTTATCCTAATCCAGTCATACATTTTAAAATGTGCAAAATGCTAGTACTCATCTAGAACACAGTGCATTACTGGTTGTTAACATTAACACTGCAAGATTAGCAGAAGCTAACCACGAACAAACCATGACACTACCATAGCTTCATTAACATACTACATCAATAAACCATGTATGAGTTACATTTGCAAATTATGAGGCTGTTTGTTAGTTGAACAAGACCAGTAATCATATTAAAGGGAGCGTTTCTTATGTTTGTCACTTATCTCACATGTTACTCCTTTTCAATTTCCTGAATTTCCAAGGTGACAAGTAGAAAAGCTGATGGCCCATATTGCACCTAATATGCTCCCAGTTGTGATGGTTGCTCAAGTGTCAGGTGTATTCAATGCACACAAGACTGACTTTGGGTTGTGCTGTACATCACATATGATTTAGAATTGTACACCTAAGAGTGATATGGGTGCGTATGGCTAAAGCTGGGTACATTTTGGTACCTGACACTATCAGCTTTTTAGACCAAATAATAAAAGTGAAATTTAGATATATTTCCCCCAGGATGTACCTAATGATGACCTCAGATAAATGCAAAAAAATATATAAACTCTTCCTCTGAGCCATCCCAAAATTAATGATTGTTAATAAAATATTGGAGTCAAAAATAAGACCAAAATTGGGACATGAAATACTACCTCGGTGTCAGTGCATTTTATTTTGAAAACATTGCTTGAAATGGTTTTATAAAGCTCGATAAATAAAGACACTGTGTTAAATTTGATGATTCTAGTGTTTTTTCTAATCCAGACATGCAGGTTTTCATGAATCTCAGTCTCATTACAGGTTTTGTATGTAACCCATCGTGTCCACTTGCGTTGACATACAGAACCTGCCCATTTAAACAGAAATAATAATTTTGCAGCTGTGGTCATTTTTTGTGAAACACTCTGCCTTGCATAATAGTTCAATTCCCCAAAATGTACCTGAGAGAAATAACGAGAGATTAAAAAAAAAAAAAAATAGTAGCACATAATTTTAGTGTCCTTTTGACCATGTTACATGCAGATTTCGTATTAAATATAATGCTAAAATAACACAAAAATGTGTTCTATCTGAAAAAATAGTGTTCTCTTTTATCTCAGTAAGGATTTATTTTTAAAAGTGCGTCCAAACTTACATCATAACATAATCCACATCTGGTTTGAATTTTTAGCCCTCGTGACCTATTTTTAGGGACCACTTTCATAGAAGCACCCATGTTGTATTATTAAAATATAGAGTTGAGTCTTTGAGTGGAGTCTTTGGAGAAAGTTTGCTAGTTATTGCACAATTAATAAATAAACATAAAAAATGTTCGAGGCTGATTCTGATATCTTTAGCTGAAGTGAAAATGATCTTGGATGTCCTGTACCTTTTTAATCCCAGGTCTTCCTATAAGTGGGTGTAAGTTTCAGGGTCATATAACTGAAATGCTATACCATTCTCCTCTGGGAACTTAAAGCCTGAGGATCTTCATGACTGTTTATCTGAGTTTGAGATGTTGAATAACAGTCAAAATGAAGGTCTACCAAAGAGAGATGACATTGTGCATTTCTGTCAATGTCTGTCCACAGTCTGATGTAGGGTAGTTCTGTGGTGTTCCCCATATTCAGCAAGTAAGTTAAACAAAGATGAAGGGGAAGTATGTAGCCCTTAGATTTTGGGTAAAAAAATACTTTAGAAACAGAGGATGTAGTAGCAGTATATTCACAATTTCTACAAATGATACTGTATTATTATACCCATGTGATTGTCGGGATTAGTCATTATGATCACAAATTGTCCTAACACCTGTTTCATTCTTGTAAATACAACATCTCAGGGATGGTGAATGGATTTAAAAAATAAATAAATAAAAATAACCCCACAAATGTAATAACTCCCACAAATGTGATGAACTGCAAATGTAATAAAAATTTGCAGCTTTTAAATGTAATAACTCCACAAATGTCATAACTTTTCTACAAACATAATTAGGGATGGAATCGAGAACCGGTTCTTTTTGAGAACTGGATCCCAGTAGCTTGATTCCTTGGAATCGTTTGCCTGCTGCTTAAACAATTCTGCTTATCGATTCCGCCTTTGTTGCAGATGCATGATGACGTCACGCGTACGCTGCATTGTTTTGGTCAGAACGTAGCCAACATGGTGTTGAGGCGAAAACGGTCTAAAAAGACGACCACCAGGGTCCACTGGAACCATGTCAAAGCTTCCATGTCTTCAAAGGGGTGGAATCCCTCCAATATCCTCCAACATTTGTCCACAGCATGGGATTCATTCACAGGAATGTCACTTACTTGATACTCTACTTAGCGGCAGAGTGAAACACCGGGGCCCCAGTGTTTGGTTCCGGTGTGGGCAACCAAAGTCGTACCCAAATGTAAGTTTCCGAAGGTAGCGGGAAAGGAAATGAGGTGCACAACAACGGGAGATAGGCCGAGCCGAGTTGATCTGGTTCGACGTAGTGGAAAATGCGGCAAAAGAGGAATTAGTAAAGCATCTTTAGTTTCACTTTCACTGGCATGGACGCCTCACCCCCCCCCCCCAACTGGGCCCAGTGTCATCTGTTATATTTGTACATACTGTATATGAAATATAAAAGACAGTTAATGCAAACACCACCCGTTGTACTGTTTTATTCCCTCACCCAATGAGAATCGATAAGGAATCGGATCGATAAGCAAAATGGATAATGGAATCGGAATTATTACATTCTTAACGATTCCCATCCCTAAACGTAATAACAGTTGCCCTACCACAAACGTAATACCTCATTCCCACAACGTAATAATTATCACTTTTGTGGGGATTTATTACATTTGTAGCCCTGAAAAAATCTTCAGTTTCCAAAATTGTAATAACTTCCCACAAATGTAATAAATTAGTACCTCACGTACATTTAAGTAATGTATGCAGGGTGTAAAAGTAACTTTTTACCTCATCTGCCATTGGCTAGTGACCTCCAAAAATTTTACCGGTCTTTCCACTGTTCCACAAATGTTAGCATGGATAGAGTCCTCCATCTGAAGTGACAACAGCTAACAGATCTGGGCGTCTCCGCAAGGTCAACATCTTTCTGGTTATGTTGATATGTTTGCTTACTATAAACGGCCCATGATAATTTTGAAGGGGAACAGAAACAGAACAGGAATTTATTTATTTAAAAAAAAGTTTTCTTTTGGCCCTGGTGTGTGCACGTGCTTGTTTTATACGACTGTATACAAGTAGTCGAGGAATAAGAAAGGGTTCTATTGTTTAGTACAGAATGTGTTATTTTATTCAGTACAGTGATAAAATTTGTTCCTACTGTGAAATCCAGTTTTTGTTGGCAAGCAAATAAAAATATAATTTAGGGAGAAAAAAAAGAGTTCTCTTTACACACAAAATACGTACTGAAACTGAACTGAAACCATGGCCCAAAAACCAAGGTACGGACCAAACTGTTGCATCCTAAGTAGACGTGGCACCTGTTGCCACAGAATCCATGCCAGTGCCTCCATATACATCCACTGTCTCTCTTACATAGCATTCAGGAATCATGATTCCACCTTTATCATGGCTCTGGTACTACCTCCAGAGGCGTTACAACAATAAGAGTGGGACCAAAGAGTGGGACCAAATGATCCCACCCAAGGTTTAATAATAATAATAATAATAATAATAATAATAATAATAATAATAATAATAATAATAATAATAGTTTTGGATTTTTCATTATAGTGTAGCCCGATGGAAATAAGGTGATGGGTGTGTGTTAAAAAGTTAAAATAATAAATAGCATAAATGCATAAATACCTAAGTTCCTAAGTGGAATACAAAGGGTTAAAAATTAAAACCATTTCAGGGTGGGAGTATTAAAAAGATCATGTCTTTGTGAAAAGGTATGTCATTTTGTTGTGAGTCCATGTATTGTATTGTTTACAGGATGTTAAATGCAAAGTGTTTGTTAAAATACTTAGTTAAAAATAATAATATTAATAATATGGAAAAGTTGTGCAAATGTTTTATGTTTTGTTAAAAAGTAATAAAAATGTATATTTTACGTTATGCGTATCATGAGCTTGGAGAATGTAGTTCGGGGTCAAGGGTAACAGGAAACAGGAAGTAGGAAGTAGAAGAGAAAAAATGTGGTCAAGACGACGGGCGCGTGCGTGTATGAGCACAGGGAATAACACGGACAGTGTATTCAGTAAGCAGTTTAGTTCATGAAAGTGGTCGGACAGACCACAAAAGTGACTTTAATGGTGAGAGACTCTGTTTGGTAACAGTACTTCGGCTAGAAGTCCAACGTAAAAAAAAGAGACCTCAGCAAGTTAGCTGTATGTGGACGGACTAAGCTAGCAGGTTAGCTAACCGCTACCTGCAGAATGCACGGAGACCTGGAGGACCCAGACTGAGCCCACAGCAGCACTGGAGGAGACGGACAGGAGGATTGCCGATTACCGGATTCTGGATTTCCTTTTCCCTGGATGTATGGATTAACCTTTATCAGGAGCTGGTGATACAGTACCTCTCTTTTTTTTAATTTTATTATTATTTTTTTTATTATTGCCCTATGAGGTGAAGAGGCTATTTGGTTTTAGGCTGCAGCGTACAGGCCTGCAACAGTGAACATTTGAGTTTATTATTTGAGTTATTTTTACTGGTTATTGAAAAAAAAAAAAAAATTTGATTGTGAAAACAATGATTTTTGGTTTGTTAATTGAATATTAATCTAAGTAAATAGTTGAAATTTTTTTTTTATAAATTGTGTATGTGTTTGTGCATTATAGCTGGAAGATTTTAAAGTGCATAGTGTGGTTAAAGTGCTCACAGTGTTTTATAAAAGATTTCATTTAAAGGGTAAATGCTTAAAAAAAGTATATTAAGTTACATTTCACTAAAAATAGTATAAAAAATAAAATAGAACCATAGTTTTAATAATCGGTAATATTGTAAGAGATTACATACTTAACAAGGACCCAGGTTAGCTACCCCTGTTAAAGCAATGAAGAGCAAAGGGGCGCTACAATAGTTTAGTTTTATTAGCTTTGACTTTTTTTTTTCTTCTGTAATTCAGTTAGTTTTAATTAGTTTTTAGAGCAGGTTTGCTAGTTTTGATTAGTTTTTCATTGTTTTCTAAATCCGCTAAAATTTACTTAGGGGGTCAAATGAGTGGCCATTTTTGTCAAAAAAAAAAAGTTGTAAGAAATGCATTGAGCTGTGTTGAAATAATGCTAATACACTTGTGCACAGACTACTGATATTATTTGACAGTGGAAGCTCTATTTTCAGAAATATTGGATTTGGAATAGCACGTGTATGTGAAAACTTTTGCTGGTGGATGGACGTGACATTAGCCATGATGATCTGGTCAGTACCAGTACTTTATTAGTAATAAACTTATAGACTTACTATTGCTAATTCTCCTCTTATTCATAAATGTTAGTATTGTGGATCTAAAACAATAACAGCTGACACAAAAACACTAAATGTGGCAGTGGACGGATGTGACATGGTTGTTGTGGATCCCATCATACTGATGGCAGCCATGTCACCGTTTCCACAAATGATCCCTGTGCAAAAACTAGGATCAGAATTATTTATTGTATAGTTTATCATCATACTAAAGAGTAAATAACAATATAGAATTATTTCTTTATAAAAATGCTTATTATTAGAAAACTGTTGATTTAAAAAGTGACGTGTGACATTCTTATGTATGTATTGGCATAACATAAGCAGGATGGATCAGCACCATACTCCATATTGCGACCTGTAAAAATAAAACATGTGATATGTAGTATAGAATCTGGTAAGAAAAACTGGGGAATCTAAAAGAATAGAATATTTGTTTTTCAGGTAAATTCAGTTCAAATATAACTTGGCCATTTGTGACATGAAAATATAGCATTAATTGTGATGAAACCGGACATTTTTGACCTGAAAACATAGTTCATATGACCATCAACATGTTGCAACAGAACTGAAATCCTGTAAATTTGCAGGACTTGCATTTACCAACACAAAGTTCCTTTGGGGATTCACTTATATTGATTTCTTATGCACAAAGACATAAGACCTCTAAGCAAATTTTAGCTGAAATGCTTAGTTTTAGTTTTTTCATATCTTTTATCTTCTTCTCCATCGTATTTAAATAAGTCCCAGACAGGACTCTGCTGTTTTCTCCCAACTTTAGTCTCCATGTTTCCAGGTACAGTGGGGACCAGAAGACGACTCTAAACCACACGTGACGAGAAGTGACGGATTGTTAAGTATCACATGGTGCCAGCAGCTAAAATTGCTTGAGGGAAATAAATCGATTTCATATCAATCCAACATCGACAAAGACGAAAACGAAGGGAATTTTATCCTTAATTTTTTACGTTTTAGTTAGTTTTGTAAATACACAATACATTTTCAGTTATCATTTTTTTTCTTTTAATCATAGTTTTTATTTATCTCGGTTAACAAAAATGTTTTTACAATTCTAGTTTTTGTCATTTCCTTAGTTTTCGTTAACGATAATAACCTTGATCCCACCATTTCGTTTACACAGACGTCATTCCGTAATGAAGACGAAATATTGTCGTAAAAGAAATTTTGTGTAAAAGGTACAAATGTGATGTAATGATCTGTAAAAACCCTTGCCTTGTCATTATTATTAACATAATGTTCCTCTGTAAGTGCAGAAAAGATGTTTCACAGGAATATTATCAGCAACAATCAGACACATCATTGTAGTAAGATCTTCAATTCTACGAAAAAATCAATTATTGAATGAAGCCTTCACCACATATATGAGTGTGGGTAGTTATTGAAGGAAATGTCAACCATGGGAATTCTCTTTATAACCAACAATTTACAGTATTGGAGTGAATTTCCATCTATGCTCTGACTACATATCCACTCTACAGTTATTATGTTGAACATTACACATTTGTGCAGTTGTCCATTTCAACCAGGGCCTTAAACCCTTTCATGTAAGACTTGAATGCATTTTAATAGTCCCCGATCAATCCAGAAACCACATCTCCTATTACTTTGCCTCTAGCCAGTTTGTCTGCATGTAAATAACTCCCCATATAATTTTTTTATTCATCTATTACCATATTTCTGCTCACCCTCTCCCTTATGTCTCGCTCTTTTTTTTACCCTATCCATCTTTATAATCTTTGTTTACAGCGTGCCCTAACTCCCATGTTATCAAAGCTGTGATCTAAATCCATTATAAAAACTCATTGCTCCTTTTTTTTGTATCAAAAAAAAAAAAAAAAAAGATAAGTGTGTGACTGAAGTGTGAAAACCAATGTTAGGTGTGAATAAATAAACATGTATCTCTCTGACAGCCAGGAATTAAATAGGAATAAAAAATAACTCACTTCTGTCAGATGAAAATACAATTTCACGGTGGGATTAAAAAAAATGTTTAAGTAATTTTCTCATTTGTATGCTCCAAACCCAATAAACAAGAAAGTAATTACAGTGGCGAATAAATTATTTATATCACTGAATTGAAGACAGTTTTATTCCCTCTAAAATCAGAGAGCATAGAATTATCAAAGCGGACCCTTTTTACTGGATTTCTGCATTTCCTATTAGTTTACTGTGGTCTAATACTGTGCTTTAAGATGCTCCATATTTGTAAAGGTTTAAATAAAACAATGCTTTGTAATTTCAGCTCTTGCAAAACTTTAAAATTGCACACAAAACTCTTCATTTCTGTGTTCCAACATATGGTTTGGACTTTACTTCTTTATGCATAAGCATGTTTATTATCATCAGCTCAAGGTTACTTGAGCTCGCAATGCTTTGTCAGCTTACTCATGAATAAAATAAATGTTTAACAAAAATCTGCAATGCTTTAGTTTTTGTGCTGAGTTGGAAAAACCTGCTGAAAATGAGACGGGGGCACTTTAGGCTATGACCATGATGCAGGACTATTACAGGTACCTGTGGGTTAACATATAGAGTTAACACCTCCCTGAAGAAGGAAGGCAAATACTGGCATCTGCTTTGCATGCAAAACCAGGTTTTTGAGCTTTTTTTTTTTTTTTTCCATCTCTAATTCTGCTGCAGTCTTTGCTTTTCCTTTTCTATGCATCAGGAGATACAGACTGAGGGAGGCA
This sequence comes from Sphaeramia orbicularis, assembly GCF_902148855.1. Taxonomy (NCBI): domain Eukaryota; kingdom Metazoa; phylum Chordata; class Actinopteri; order Kurtiformes; family Apogonidae; genus Sphaeramia; species Sphaeramia orbicularis. The sequence continues at coordinate 40,205,762 of NC_043966.1, read as the reverse complement.
GTCTCTCAAGGAAATGTGGGTATGAACAAATTACCAACTAAACTGTGTAGCAGTGAATTGTTAAATATGCAGCTAGAGGGGGATTAATATACTTTACACAGCCTGTCAAGAGAGGTATGAGTACGCAACAGGATGGGACAGGTCTTTTTTCTGCAGCACTTTGTTCTTAAATTTCTAAAATAACATATCAATCTGAAGTATGGGCCTGAGTATAATAATAATAATAATAATAATAATAATAATACATCGGTTTTATATAGCGCTGTTCTAAGTACTCAAAGACGCTTTACAATAAACAACCAAGGGACAAACATACATCAAACGGGTAAACAGAGATGAAAAATAAATAAATAAATTTATTCAAATAATTGCTCAATTTAATTTGGAAAAGACTTTTACAACACGGTAAGCAACTAGTGCCAACAAATGAAATTTAATGAAATTAACAACCAGCATCATAACAATTCTGGGACATCTTAGCTACATTTATGTCACTGACCCTGGTGAAACCGGGTCAACTGACCAGCTCCATCCAATTTCCGACAAGTCTCTGCTACAGGCATCAACCTGAGCCAGTTCTGGGAAATCTATAATTATTCTATCTGAACCATCATGCAGTTCCACACCCTAGTTCAAATATCTCCAGTATTATCATAACTTGTGCAGTAATCAGTGCCATTATACTGTTAAAAATGCCATTTACACCTACGTTTGTATACAATTTGAAGAAAATATAGTCATGCATAGGGATGGGAATCGTTAAGAATTTAACGATCCCAATTCCATTATCGATATTGCTTATTGATCCGATTCCTTATCAATTCTCTTATTGATTCTTATTGGGTGAGGGAATAAAAGAGTACAAATGGGTGTTTGCATTAACTGTATTTTATATTTCCATCTCTGCACAGAAATATAGCATATACAGTATGTACAAATAATAACAGATGACCCCCGGCCTGGTTTGTGGGAGGAGGGGGTGTACAGTGAAAGTGAAACAAAGACACTTTACTAATTCCTCTATTATACTATACTATCAGCTTCATGTCATTTGTAAAAACATCTCCATTTCTCACACTAAAAGTCAGCACATTCAAGAAATAAGCAGTGAATGAAGTCCAAAGTGGCATGTCGTAGAAACGCTAATAATTCATTGATGAGATTTTGGTCGTCATGTCTCTCTTAAACATCCTGACACACCAGTGAATTGGAGTTTCCTATTTCAAAACTCATTAGACTGATGAAAGATACACTTAACAGCTTTAGGTTTTTTCCATTTTATTTTATTGTTGTTGACTATTTGAACAAAATGAGACTAAATGGTTAATTTGCCGAAAGCTTTTCCACCTTTTACTCGTTTTCGCAAAGTAATTGTTTCCTCATTTTGTCTTTACACTTGACATGCCTCTTCTGCCTCGTGTTTTATTTCTCCCAAGGTAATTGTGATCAGAGAAAGTCATTACAGTGCGCACTCAGGTCTATTTTTCCCATCAAGAACACTGACATACACACCTGAGACCTGTGGGAGTACAATAAAACCATAATTGCTGGGTTTTTGTCATGGTAACCGGTTAATATCTGCCAGGGCACTAGCAAAGTATTTTGGGGATTAGTGTTAAGCTGATGTAGTCTAGGAGGAATGTCAGACACATTTTAAATACGTAAACTGGAAGTAGGGCTGGGTGATAAAACGATAATGATTTATATTGCGATATAACTTTATGAAATATATATATTTCATACTGCTTGGTTAGGTTGTAAACATGTGCTATTATTTTTTTTGTAGGTATTTTAAAGTTTAATTTTAGATGTATATTTTACAGATTTTAAATTAGCCTTAGTTTTAGTCGTTTTTAATGTATTCATTTATTTATTAGTTATTTATTTTATTCATATGGCAAATACGGGTCATCAGAAACCAGTTTTGTTCTCTTCTTTGTGATGGAATGACAAATAAAACTCCTTTGAATCCCTTTGAATCCTTTGATACAATTTTTTCACAGACATAAGAACAGGCAATCATAATTAACCTATAAAGACCCAGTGCTACTTTTGTGTCAGTTCCCAAATGAATTTTTCTCCATATTTAACCTTTCTAACCTCCTGAGACCCAGGAAATGCCAGCAAAGTACCAGCTTTTTTTGTTTTTTTATTACCTCTGCCAAGGAGGTTATGTTTTGCCAGCGTTGGTTTGTGTGTCTGTCTGTCCGTCTGTCCGTGTCCAAGATAACTCAAAAAGTTATGGAGGGATTTGGATGAAAATTTCAGGAAATGTTGATACTGGCACAAGGAACAAATGGTTAAATTTTGGTGGTGATTGGGGGGGGGCACTGATCTGCCTTGGTGCTTTTCTAGTTAAATAAGTGCCTATATTGGGAACATCATGTTGCAACAGTTTTTTCACGCGCAGTTTTTCACATTTTTATGGAATGTCCTTTGTGGTAGACAGTTTTTTTTTTTGTAAAAAGTTTTGAAACTCTTGTCCACAAATGTGTACAGAAAACCCATAGCTGGGTCTTAGGAGGTTATGTGATTTATCACCATTGATTGTAATATTATCTTCCTTATTTGGCGTTTTTTTTCAGTGTAAATCATGTATTTTCCTAGATTTCATTCACTGATCATGTAGATCAGGGGTGTCAAACTCATTTTAGTTCAGGGGCCACAGTCAGCTAAATTTGATCTGAAGTGGGCCGAACCAGTAAAATAACAACATAATAATATATAAATATTGTCAACTCCAAACTTTTCTCTATGTTTTAGAATGAAAAAAGTTAATTTACACTATGAAAAGGTTTACATCTACAAACTATCCTTTCAAATGATGTGAATAACATTAACAAACTGAAAAAATAAGTGTAATTTTAGAAATATTATGCCTCAGTTTATCATTTACACATTTACATCATAATAAAAAAAATACACCAAACATTTAATAATAGGCAGAATCTTGTTAAAATTGTACTTATTTCTCTTAAGACATTTCAGATTGTTCGTATTTGTTCGTTATTTACATTTTTTGCAAAATTATACTTTGTTTTAGTGTAAACACATGAAAATATTTACATTTACAAAGAGAAAAATTTGGAGTTGTCATTATTTATGTTATTTTGATACTATATTACTGGTCCTGCCCACTTGAGATTGAATTGGTCTGAATGTGGAACCTGAACTAAAAGGATTGTTCATATCTTAGTGTAATTTTTGCATTTCACAAATTCATCCCAAGGGCCGGACTGGACCCTTTCGTGGGCCGGATTTGGCCCCTGGGCCGCATGTTTGACACCTGTGATGTAGATGTTCAGTAAAGCTCAGAGTAAAGTTGTGGGTTATTATATCAAAAGCAGAGAAAACTCAAGAAAAAGTGACTTTTTTAGCAAAGGTATCAATAACTGAAAATCATAATACGCGTCTTCATCCACTGTCATTTTTCCAGCTCCATGGGTTTTACTGGTGAATCAGTGTTGTAGAAGATGACAGTGTTTCCACGGTAACTACAGAGCCTCTGAACGTCCAAATGCATCATATCTGATGACCATGAAAAGATGACAAATTGTATTTTACACGAATTATTTACATGGATTGACAGGATTAGTGGATCAGAAGTGATTAAACATTTGAGACTGGTAGATGGTTTTGGTCACCCGTGGAGGTTTGGGTTTTTATGGGTTAAGTAGCACCGCAGCGAACCAATCATGCTAGTTCCACATCAAGTTAGGTTGATGCACGCAGCACAGGCATAAGAGCAGCTGCAGCAGGGTATGAGTGTTCCCTCAGGAGAAAATCTGAACGAGAACTCAGGAATTACCAATTTGTTAGACATGTTTGTTAAAAAATAATAATATTTGAGCACTGAGACCCGATGTATCAAATATGATACAAAATTGAAACTCATACATGGAGATTGATATTTGAAAAAAAAAAAAAAAAAAAAAAAGAGCTGTTCAGAAGGGCCAATAAAGGCTTCATTTTCAAAGAACTGGAATTTTCTGTCAATGATTTAATGGTTCAGGCTTTACAGGGTTAAGCTTGAAAAGAGTGGATGTTAAAAGTTTAATATATCACCAGAAACTTATATCAAACCACAAAACTTTGGCAGTTTACTCTGAACTGAAAATGGATGAAAATGTAAATCACTCATCTTTTGCTTTGCTGTAAAGTGGATTACAGGTTGGTTGATGTACCATCTCGATCTCACAGCAGGAGGAAACCGTTGTCAGAGGATTAGCTGCTAAGTATAGCTCCACCAGATTTTGTTCTGCTGGCATCCCATCTGCAGCACGTGTAGAAGTGGCTTCAGACTAGTCACTGGAGGAACTTGCTTTCTGTGTCTTCACAGATGTGGCTGAACATCTGGCTGTTGTTGACTGAAGGGGTCTTTGAAGAGGGGCTGCAGTAGGATGTTAATGAAATGAGCTTTGGCAGAATCTGATCAAGTCTGCGTCAAAGTAAATCTTGTCAGATTGAATTCCAATTCAGGTGAAACAATTTTAACTTATTAACCCATAAAGACCCGGTGCGACTTTTCTGGCAGTTCGCAAATGAATTTGTCCTCTATATTTGTCCTTTTTTAAGTGATTTATCACCATTTTTTGTAATATTAACCTTTTTATTTCATTTTTCTTCCGTAAAAATCAGGTATTTTTTCTATATTTATTTTTTTATTAGTTTTTCCTTTCTTTTCACCCATTAAACATTTTACAGTGATACACCAGACTGAAGAAAATATATCAATAAAAATATGAAAATCACAAACAAAAACAAAAAAACACGCACCAAAAAAAACAAAAACAAAAACAATAGAGTACTGTCAGTTTTGTTCTACATGATATGTTGTTACATTATAAATCTTGTTGCATTATAAATCTTTCTATAGTTAATTTACTGATCATGCAGATGTTCATAAAATCTCAGAGTTAATTCAAAGGTTATTATATCAGAAAAAGAGAAAATGGAAGATTAAGTGACTTTTTCAGCAAAATTTATCAGTAACTGAAGGTAAAACAAGTGTCTCCATCCACTGTCATTGATCCAACTCCATGAGTTTTACTGGTGAATCAATGTTGTAGAAGATGACGGTGTTTCCATGGTAACTGCAGAGCCTCTGAACGTCCAAATGGGTCATATCTGATGACCATGAAAAGATGACAAACTGCTTTTTAAACCAATTATTTACATGTATTGATAGGATTAGTGGATCAACAGGTATTAAACATTTTATATCAGTACATAGTTCTGGATGATCATGGATGTTTGGGTCTTTATGTGTTAAATTATTCACTGATATGAACACTGCACAGATTAAACATTACTCAGCGACTAACATTTTCATAACAGATGGTTGTTTGTCAGTATATATGTTGTGGTTTATAATTGCCATAAAGCTATTAGAAAATAAAAAAAGGACCAATGACCCTGTATCTCACTGGTATGTTCTATTAAAAATCAATGTTGACTTTGTGAGGTTGTCAGGTTCTGTCTTTGTTAAAGTCCTGTGGTCTGGATGCAGATCAATCTCCCAGTAGAAGTGGGTGGTACTATCACTGGAGGAGAACTCAACTAATGAAAGTCCATATATGACTTCCTATCAGTGATCAATAGGAACTATACTGATATCTCTAACCATTTCCATTTTATCAGCCATCAAAATATGGCCCATTATAAGAAAAGGCAAATTTTCAATGTGTCACAAATTCTTAAAAAAAAAAAAAAATCAACATTTGTGAAAACCGAGAACAAACTTTGTCAACATTGTCCCAAGGAAGCTCACTTAAAAAAAATCAGAATTAACCCTTTCATGCATTGTGGTCACTCCAGTGGACAGTTCTTCTCCAGCTGTTCTCTTGTATATTCATAAGTTTTGTTGTTTTAGTTCCATATCAGCCAACACAGTGGACACTTATGCAACATCCCATAATACACTGCAATTCATACCATTACTATAACTTTGCTGTTCTTGATAAACCTGATCTGCAGTAACATGTTTAAGTGTAAATCAGTTGTTATTTGTTAGAGAAAAAGAGTTGTTTTTTGCATATTATATGAGGTAATAACTAGCTTTAGAGTATGTTAAAATGTGAGAAAACATCAAATTACCAGCCCTAAAAATGTTTTTATTTCATTGTTTTCATTTTACTTTCTGATATTGGGTTTTAAATACATATTTCTTTACTTAAAAAAATTAAATGCATGGACATTTTTGTAACTCCATGAAAAAGAAACAAACAAAAAAAAAACTCGATCGCAATTTTTTTTTTTATGCCTAAGGAGGTATAAAAACACTTCAGAAAAAAAAAAATCTTGACTAAGGTTCTCATAATACATGCATGAAAGGGTTAATCTGACCAGTAGTTTCAGACAAAAAGATTGCCGAAATGTGAAATGTAGACATTGGTGAACTTGAGTTTGACCCTTCAAGGTCACTCAAGGTCAAAGTTCATGGACCCAAATGAAAGTCCTTAAATGACTTCCTATAAGTGCTCAAAAGTAACTATATTGATACCTCAAACCATTTCCATGTTATAAGCTATCAAAATGTGGCCCGTTATAAATAAATTTAAGTTCATACTTCTTCCTGCTCCTTTTTGACCATGCAAAATTCAGACTTGCATGTACTTGAAGATAGATTCCATTCATTTAAATGTTATTTTGTTTTTGTCTTAATTTGGTGCGTTTTGTTTTATTTTGTTTCTTTGCATGTTATAAATAAATAAATGAATGAATGAATGAATGAATGAATAAATAAATAAATAGGCACATTTTTACATTTCGATCGGCCTGATCCAAGCCCGGATTAACCATATGGGCAACTGGGCAATTGCCCAGGGGCCCGCGACCTCTGAAGGGCCCTGGGTAGCTCGGGCATGACGAAAATATCTGGTTATCTTTTGCTTATAAGTGAAACTGTCCGCTGCCCGGAGCCATTGCACTGCACAGAAACCCTGCTCCTGCTGTCTGTGACCGTGAGCTGAGACCCTCTCCTCATTGGTCAGTCCAAAAAGCGAATCAGCGGTGACGCAAATCAACGTGCGTGCACTGAGCGGGATGTGAGGCGTCAAGAACTACGCGACGTACGCGAATCAAAACATTGCAAACATGAAGAAGCAGCTAAGTGGGAAGTTTTGTATTGGTCAGATAAGTATTTCTTTGAGAGAAATTGACGGTTTTCCAGATGTTTATAGCAGTGGCGATTTCTCATAGACTGCAAGACCGGCTTCCCCTAAAATTATGAAAATTAAATGGTTAAATATGTTCGGTTGTGTTGACATTTTATTGAATACAAATGCGTTACAACACGTTCATCTCAAAGACGAGTTCATTCAGAATCAGCTTTATCACAAACCAACGGACTCGATGTTGTTCCCTTCTCCTCCATTCCCGTATCTGTGTTTTCTCCTCCATCTCTGCTCAGTGCATTTGCCCACAGACTGTGTCCGTCTCTGGGCTTCAATGGGACTGAATGGAACAGGTTTTTTCATTGCGTCAAAACTGGACGGTAATTGGATAAATGCCACTATGTTGTCCCGCCCCCGGACGCCGGGTGTCTCTGCGGGCGAATGGAGCTGTGGGCGGAGCTCGGACGGGCTGGACACTAGAATCCCACGTGCTGATTGGAGGATTGGTCGAAAGGCTGAATCCCGTTTAATTGACAGCTGTTTTCAGATCTACTCCTTCACTGGCACAGTTCAGTTTAATAACGTCGCGCATTCTGCTGTGAAATCAAGAGAGAAAGTACTACGAAATTACTCGTTCATTTTTTGCACTGTAAATAAAACACAGTCATTGGACTAACTTGTTCCAATTTAACATAGTTTCAGCGTTTTCTTGTTTCAGTTCCATAATTTAATCATTTCTTGTTCGAGTTTAATATCGTTTTGTAGATAGTTAAATCAATCAAACTGTCGGCTAGGTTGGAGTGAAAGGAACATCTGTAGTTTAAAAAGGCTGAAGTCTGACACCCACAACACACTGGGCCAAGGCAATCTAAGCAGCCTAGGTCTGATGGATACTGAGAGGACACTGGTCCAGTCCCTGAAAAAGACGCCTACTTGGTACGATAAGGTTACTGAGCATTTTCTTAATTCTTTTTTTTTTTATGTAAGCCGACAGTGAGCTTCCCCTGTCTAAAAGACGAGCAGTCGCCACTGGTTTATAGTATTTAGTATATTTAGTATTAAAATGTTTAACCCTTGCCTTGACATGCCTTGAATTGTGATGTGTTTTCTGTTTAAAAGTTAAACTGGGACCAAAATGTTTATTTTAGCAGATTATACTGCATTATATTTATTTTTTCCTTGTGGTGGCTCCATGAAAATGTTGAGATATGTTTATTGTTGAGAGAAAGCAGATTTCCAGATGTTTACATTGCACTTACTTTAACTCTCTTGTTGAATTCTGAGGTGACAAGGGGATTTCTGTTTAAAATTCATATCTGATTCTATCAGATTATGTTTGTGTTTTGTCTGTGGGCTTTTTCTGACGATTCAATACATTTGTGTTGGCAAAAAGTGTTCTTAGATAAATACTGGATACTTTGGAAATGGTTTCTTATTTATTTTTTGTGAAAATGGAGGACACTTCCCTCTCTTTCTAATGTAGTGGATCAATTTTAGATTATACTGATGATGATGATGTGTTTTGTTTTCATATCATCATATGCAAGTGAGTGGCCTTGACAAGAGGCTATAGTGGTGCACTTATAGTTCTACAAGCATTTACACATTTGTACATCAAAATGCAATTGATAATAGTTAGGTATTGAAGTATGGGGTATGTTTACATATATTCCTGGAACTTATTCTGTATTTTGCCAGATTATAGGGATCCTGGGGTTGTGATGATGGGGCCCTTGAATATTGTTGCCCAGGGTACAATGAAGTGTTAATCTGGCCCTGGCCTGATCTTATGACTAAATCCAATCCGGTCTTGTAAAAAATGCCAGATCGGCAGCAGATACCGATTGGAACATCCCTAGTGGATACATCATGTAGTTTTTTCAGTGTATTTTTTTTTTTTTTTGTCACTGTTTTCTCCTTCCTTTTCCTGCTTGCTTGAGTTCATGCTCTCTCATTGTTTTCAGCGTATTGCCGCCTTCTCTCTGGTGCTTTTTAAATATGCCTTTATGTATGAACAGAAACAGCAGATGTTCTGGTTGTTTATGCAGAGCCCAGCAGAAAACACTTTCTTTTAAGTAACTCCCTGTTTATGACTACAGAATGTATTATCAAAAAGTAAAACTAATTAGGTTGAATTTTATCTCCTCATACCAATTATAATGCTGTGTGTTCTCTGAAGACAATATCATGTTTTTTTTTTTTTTTCTGCCAGATTTTCTATCAGTGTTCCCAGGAATGCACTAATTTAATATGGGGAGGGGAGATTGGCCTAGGTGATAAGGAAGTACTGTAAGTAGAGTTATTTTATCTGATTTATAATCACACCAGTAATTTAAGACATGCATTTTCATTTATACATTTCTGTCAATGCAGCTTTATACAATCAATCCTCTGATTTCTGCTGTTAAAATAGAGGAGCTCCATATGGAGACAGTGTTTTAGGCACAATTGTCTTTTTTTCACGTAGATGTTTCTATATAGTATATAGTACTGTATTGTATAGTCTCTTAAAGGAGCTATATTGACCCTTTGCACCAATGTCACAGTTATCACATGACTAGGGGTGCAGCACCATGGTGGACAGCAAAAGCAACACAGCAAACAAACGAATGAGCGACGGATTATGGCTACCAGCACTGAAAATAAAGTTTTGGAGTTGTTGTTGTAGTAGTAGCAGTAGTAGTAGTAGTGGTAGTAGCAGGAGTAGAGTAATAGTAGTAGTAGTAGCGGTAGTAGTAGCAGTAGTAATACAGGGTGGGGAAGCAAAATTTACAATGAACATTTAGTTCTTTTTTCTCAGCAGGCACTACGTCAATTGTTTTGAAACCAAACATATATTGATGTCATAATCATACCTAACACTATTATCCATACCTTTTCAGAAACTTTTGCCCATATGAGTAATCAGGAACGCAAACGTCAAAGAGTGTGTGATTTGCTGAATGCACTCGTCACACCAAAGGAGATTTCAAAAATAGTTGGAGTGTCCATAAAGACTGTCTATAATGTAAAGAAGAGAATGACTATGAGCAAAACTATTACCAGAAAGTCTGGAAGATACTATTAAAGAAGAATGGGAGAAGTTGTCACCCGAATATTTGAGGAACACTTGCGCAAGTTTCAGGAAGCGTGTGAAGGCAGTTATTGAGAAAGGAGGAGGACACATAGAATAAAATCCTTTTCTATTATGTCAGTTTTCTTGTGGCAAATAAATTGTCATGACTTTCAATAAACTAATTGGTCATACACTGTCTTTCAATCCCTGCCTCAAAATATTGTAAATTTTGCTTCCCCACCCTGTAGTAGTAGTAGTAGTGGTAGTAGCAGGAGTAGAGTAATAGTAATAGTAGTAGTAGTGGCAGTAGTAGTAGTAGTGGCAGTAGTAGTAGTAGTAGTAGTAGTAGTAGTGGTAGTAGTAGGAGTAATAGTAGTAGTAGTTAGTGGTAGTAGCAGGAGTAGAGTAATAGTAGCAGTAGTAGTGGCAGTAGTAGTAATAGTAGTAGTAGCAGGAGTAATAGTAGTAGCAGTAGTAGTAGTAGTGGTAGTAGCAATAGTAGATTAATAATAGTAGTAGTAGCAGGAGTAATAGTAGTAGTAGTGGTAGTAGCAGGAGTAGAGTACTAGTAGTAGCAGTAGTAGTAATAGTAGTACTAGTAGTAGTAGCAGTAGTAATAGTAGTAGTCGTAGTAGTGGTAGTAGCAGGAGTAGAGTAATAATAATAGTAGTAGTGGTAGTAGCAGGAGTAGAGTAATAATAATAGTAGTGGTAGTGGTAGTAGTAGTAGTAGCAGTAGTGGTAGTAGTAGTAGTAGTAGAAGTAGTAGAAGTACTAGTAGTAGAAGCAGTTGTAACAGTAGTAGTAGTAGTGGTCGTAGCAGGAGTAGAGTAATAGTAATGGTAGTAATAGTAGTAGTAGTAGCAGTAGTAGTGGTAGTAATAGTACTAGTAGTGGTAGCAGTAGTAGTGGTAGTAGTAGTAGTAGCAGTGGTAGTAGTAGTAGTAGTAGAAGTACTAGTAGTAGAAGCAGTAGTAGTAGTAGTAGTAGTAGTAGTGGTCGTAGCAGGAGTAGAGTAATAGTAATGGTAGTAATAGTAGTAGTAGTAGCAGTAGTAGTGGTAGTAATAGTACTAGTAGTGGTAGCAGTAGTAGTGGTAGTAGTAGTAGTAGCAGTAGTAGTAGCAGGAGCAATGGTAGTAGCAGTAGTAGCAGTAGTAGTAGTAGAAGTACTAGTAGTAGTAGCAGTAGTAATAGTAGTAGTAGTAGTGGTAGTAGCAGGAGTAGAGTAATAGTAATAGTAGTAGTAGTAGTAGCAGTAGTAGTGGTAGTAATAGTACTAGTAGTATTAGCAGTAGTAGTAGTAGTAGTAGTAGTAGCAGTAGTAGTAGTAGTTGTAGTAGTTGTAGTATGCCAAATATGCTAATTTATTGAATAGAACCTGAATATCTTCAGACAGATGGTTCAGCGGATTTTTGTGACCACTAGAGGGAGCTGTGAGGTAGTCTGACGTTCTATAGTGAGGAAAATGAACACCATGAGGCCTATGACAAAAGCATCAGAAAGTGTAAAGATGGGAGGTTAACTGCTATTTTTGTCTTTTTATCACTCTGGAAAACAAATGAACATGGTTGTAGGATACATGTTCTTCTCATAGTAAGGACATACAGTGCATGTTGTAACAATCTGAACCCTGATCCAGAACCTTTCACTATGGAGCACAGTCTGTTTTGGCCGCTTATCACTTGTCAGCTCTTAGCATCCTGTTAGAATGTTCGGAGGCCTCTGCCCTGTTAGCGATGCTTAGCAAAACAAGGACAAGTCCAGAAACCAGTCTGGGAAGTAAGTCCTCCCCCCATTGAATTTTTAAGTCTCCAACTGCAGGTTTATACGGAGACAAAGAAATGGGCAACACTGTGGAGCGGATATATGACCACAGGACAGTAAAGTTAAAACAGTGTAAAGCTGAAGGTAAAATTTCACTGCCGCCTCTAATAGTTGGTTTAAGTTAATTAAAAATATTAAATATGAGTGTACATCATATTAATGGGCCTATGTATTATACTTTCCACTTTTGTGTGTATAGGTACAGAGTTGATAGGACTGTTTAATCCCTTGCCTTCTCTTGGTTTATAAATCACAAAACCTTTCCAGTCAGTGAGACAAATTGGTGACAATAGAGGAGGGTTTGCAGAAGAAGAAGAAGAGAAATGAAGCAAGTGAACGGTGAAGCACTAGAAATGTAGTTTAAACTGTTCTCTCAAATCATGTTGAAAAGGCATCACTTCAGAATTACTAATGAAGTAATTGTTCTGTCGGATTTTCTGAAACTATTTCCATAGTTATAACTCTCATTACCTTTGTTCTGACGACTTTTCAGGATCTAATTTATACCATTCTCGAGACTGGTCTTGGTCTTGGTCTTGACACAGGTCTCCAGGTCAATTTTTTGTGGTCTCGGTCTTGTCAGAGACTCAACTCGTTTGGTTTCAGTCTTGTCTTGGTCCTGACTCTCTTTGGTCTTGGTCTTGGCCATAGCGGTCTTGATGGGATTTATACAAAAAGCGCATCATCACAGAATAGGATCATTATTTATTACACAGCCTCTTCAAATGCAACCAGTCAGATAAAAACATGTTGAATTGTATACATTTTCTCAACAGACAATGCCAGGCCTCTACAGTCCACTAGTGATGTAGTTCTGTAGACTGGTATCGATACCCTCTGGTCTCGGCAGTGTCTCGGTCTTGATACCCTCCGGTCTAGGTCTTATCATGGTCTCAATACCCTCTGGTCTCTGCAGTGTCTTGGTCTCGATACCCTCCAGTCTCTGCAGTGTCTTGGTCTTGATACCCTCCAGTCTCAGTCTTGTCTTGGTCTCGATACCCTTTGGTCTCAGTCTTGTCTTGGTCTCAATACCCTCCGGTCTCTGCAGTGTCTTGGTCTCGGTACCCTTTGGTCTCGGCAGTGTCTTGGTCTCGATACCCTCCGGTCTCAGCAGTGTCTTGGTCTCGATACCCCCTGGTCTCTGCAGTGTCTTGGTCTCGATGCCCTCTGGTCTCTGCAGTGTCTTGGTCTCAATACCCTCCAGTCTCTGCAGTGTCTTGGTCTAGATACCCTCCAGTCTCAGTCTTGTCTTGGTCTCGAAACCCTCCGGTCTCTGCAGTGTCTTGGTCTCGATACGCTCTGGTCTTCGCAGTGTCTTGGTCTCGATACCCTCCGGTCGCGGTCTTGTCATGGTCTTGATACCCTCCGGTCTCTGCAGTGTCTTGGTCTCAATACCCTTTGGTCTCGGTCTTGTCTTGGTCTCGATACCCTCCGGTCTCGGTAATATCTTGGTCTACATACCCTCCAGTCTCTGCAGTGTCTTGGTCTCGATACCCTTTGGTCTTGGTCTTGTCTTGGTCTTGATACCCCCTGGTCTCTCGCAGTATCTTGGTCTCGGTCTAGCCGGTCTTGACTCCAACACTACCATCTTGATTCTCTTAAATAGTACACACCCATAATTTAAATATATTGTAAAATCTTTACATTTAGGAAAACACCAGCTCAACTCCAATATTTAAACCACTAAAAACTGCATTTTTGAGCCAAAAAAATTGTTGAAACACTGAGAAATAGCTTTTGGTTTTCTTCTCTCATACTTGTTAACACATAAACATTTGGAACCCAAGGTCATGTGTTTAACTTTTGCTGGTCATTCATAGCAATTTCATAATAACATTTTCACTGTAGCTGCAGCAGTTGTAGAATAATATTTTTTATTGTTTTTTTTTTTTTTTCAGTTACATTTTGGTAAATTTTCTTTTATTTTCAAAAAATCCTGTTGAGTTGTAAGATTCTCCTTCTCATGTGGAGTTCATTCACCTTTTCCTAAATTCTTACTTTTGACTTTCATAGTGTTTTTATGCAATTTTAAGGCCTGAACCTTCAAGAATATATAAATTTTTCCTCAACCAAATTTTTACTTTGATATCAGGAATTGAGTTTTTCTGGTTCTTGAACTATAACCCTACTCCCCTGATTCAGATTTTTTTTCCCAACTCTACTAGCTTAGTTATCAAAGAAAAGCAATGTAAATGAAATATAAAACACACACAAAAATCCCATCTATTCCTAGGGAAGTTACACTTTTAATCACATACATGGGAAAACACTGGATATCTTAAAGTTGTAATACTACTGATGACCACTAGGGCTGGCCCTGACTCCCACAGACTTAGACTGAACTTCTCCAAAAATCTAGAGTCAATATTTATTTATTGACTGCATGCATTTACCACATTAGCTCACCCATGACCCATTGCAGATCGCTTTGACCCCTCATGCTCTACTCCTTTTGTCCAAATATCATCACTTCTTGCTCCATAAAGGCAACATATTGATGGTCAAATCAACCTACTGGCTTCAAAACAGTAGTTCAGAAACAAATGGGTGCCAATGTGTTTGTCCATGCAATAATTAACTAAGACAGAGCAGAGCGAACAGAGTAATTACACACAAAACATGGTTTTACAATTTACAGTTTTATTTTTTTCCTTCCACAGTGAGATTGTTGGCAAAAATAGAACCAATGGCCCTGTAGCTTACCAGCCAAGTTAAAAACTTTGGGAAATGTATGCAGATGCCATTTATTATCACCCAGTTCTGTGTATTTATTATATTACAGAAATAGCCCATGTTTTGGTCATATTCCAATCAGATCTGTAAAAAAAATCAAATTCCAACTTGATATCATTGATATTTACTGATTTATTGGATCAATCCGCTTCCTATCTCTTATAATGGGAAAATTTGTCAAAGTAGCACCAAATCCAGAATCAGATCCGAATCGAAATAACTGCAATACCTTGTGTTGACATCATCATACAGAAGCTGTATACCAAGTTTGAAGTCAATCAGAACTGTAGTTTCGGAGAAAAAGACAATTGAATTTTTTTCCCCATAAGAGCCCATGTTACATTTTCCGTAAGTTCCCGGATCCAGAAGAAGATCCTGATCAGCATGTGGACATTATGTTTTGGTCATCTCCCCATCAGGGCTGGACTGAAGAAATTTACACTTGATATCATTTATATTTACTGAGTTATTGCATCGATCCACTTCCTATCTCTTACAATGGGGAAATTTTTCAAAGTTGCACCAAATCCAGAATCGGATCCGGATCCAAATAATTTCACTAACTTTTGTTGACATCATCATAAAGAAGCTGTATACCAAGTTTGAAGTCAATTGGAATTGTAGTTTCGGAGAAGAAGATTGATTGAAAGTTTTGTAACGGACAACAGACGACGACGACAGACAATGACAACAGACAATGACGACAGACGACAACAGATGACGACAGACGATGACGACAGATGCTACATGACAGCAATAGCTTACGGTCTGTCGGCTGGTAAGCTAAAAACAAAATGTGAATAGTTTGTGCAATAACCGCTACCAATTGTGGACCCCATGGCAGGTAAACACTGTGGGCCTTTCAGGAAAATCATTATCTGTACATCTGTCATCGGGGTGGGGGTATGAACGCACTGTAACAACAGAATGTATAGGAGTGCATTTCATAAGTACTCTAACAATTGTAACAGGCGTGAAATCAAAAGTAAAACTTCACATTGAATGTCTGACTCCCAGCTTCTATGCCTCTCTTTTACTGCAGAGCTTACGCAAAACTTCTACCCTATATATCCACTGAGCCCCCTTAAAATGCTAGGCCCCCTTGAATTCGTCATGTTTACCCCCCCTTTACGGCGCCTCAGGCAATAACCCTTCACTACCTCCCCCCAACTTCTGCATTTATTTATTTCAGCCTGAAGAACAAACACAATCCACAGATCCATCCAGTCCATAGAGCTAACACATCACTCAATGAGAACAAAAATTTATAATACAAACTTAACTAATGAAATAATTAATTTGTACAGTCAGACTTCAAAGGAGTAGGCTGAAGCTTTATGCTAATTTTGCCTTCCCTTTATACATTATCACACAGCACGTCTTCAACTTTGACAAACACCAACACTGAAAACAATATGCACTATCAGAATGCTCAAATAAATATTAAATGTTACATACAAACTTAAGACTTAGAGTTGATATGTCTATTAAGAGTCATATTTATAATTTTTTTTTTTTTTTTTTTCCCAGGTGAGAGACAGAGGTACAGAGTTTCAATTAATCTGTGCAGCTGTTCCACAGATCTACTCCTCTGACAGACAGGCAGGATTTCATCAGATTTTTTCAAAGTGTTTTCTTTGTGAATATTTCAGTCCCTCTAAGATCATATTGACTGTCTCTAATTTGGAATATTTCTTGGATTGCTTTTGACAGGAGGTTATTTTTAACTTTGAACATTATTTTAAGAGTGTATAAGTCGACTAGATCATAGACATAGACATTATATACTCTGGGCAAGTGCACCCCCCCAAAAAAAACAAAACAAATTGAGTTTGTTTGTTGTTTGTTTATTCTTGTACTTTCTATATATGATAGATAGATAGATAGATAGATAGATAGATAGATAGATAGATAGATAGATAGATAGATAGATAGAAGCAAATACAACACAAGAGTAAACACTATTCAGTCCCTCCAGGAATTTGCGATGTTGCGATCACAACTATTAACACAAATTCAACCAATCACAGCAAATTCTGCGCGGCGCTGTAATTTTGTCCAATCACTGCTAATTTTCTGCAAATTTGACTAATCACCTTAGCCCCCTTTCGTCCACCCCTGTCTACGTGACATGTACGTCATCACATTCTCTTCTTTGTTGACGGTTGAGAAGATGAAGACGTGCGACACATAACGCCCACATTTACCGACAAATATCACTGCCAAAGTTCGTGCAAGTCAGTTTCTAGATGTGTTACACAAAAGCGGAGGTAAACTGTTGTGCACTGCCTGAACACGAACAAAAGTGGCCGCTCCACAGACACTTTTCAACCGCAAAACATGCAGGAGAACGGCTGAAACTGGAAGAGGAAAGACAAGACAAGTCCCAATGACAGACGCTGTTGGATCCAGAACAACAGCAGGAGCTGAAAGGGTCAAGGTTAGCGCAGATATACTCTGTAAGGCAATAGAAGAGAAGAAGAAAGAACCTGTGGAGGCATGCTTTCCTTTCTGTGTATTGTGTTTGTATGCGTGTGAGGGAGTGCGAGCGCAAGTCTGTGTGTGGAGTTAAAAAAAACGAGCTCACAAACGAAAATAGTCATTAAACTTGGTGTTAATATTAATGTTTACTCTTACGTGTTAGATAGAAAGCAACCCAAGTTTGGCTGAACTGTGTGTGTGTGTGCATGTAACCCATCTAAACCATGTAATGCATCTAACCTTAACCCTAACTATACTACTATATCATTAAAGAAGCAAAAGTCATGTGTTATGTTGTATAAATGTGAGATGGGGGTGGATTTAATAAGTTTTCTTCTTCCCACTCCTTTTTGTGCAGTACATATTGGATTTACTTTATTACTAGTGTACATGGCAATTGTTATTTTGTCTTGATCATCTTTATTTATTAATGTATTTGCTCTGATATTAGTTCCTTGTACACAAAAAATAAATGAATGAATGAAAAAAAAAATAGGACCAATGGCCCTGTAGCTTACCAGCCAAATTAAAAGCTTTGGGAAATGTATCCAGATGCCATTTATTATCACCTAGTTCTGTGTATTTATTATATTACAGAAATAGCCCATGTTTTGGTCATATTCCAATCAGATCTGTAAAAAATTCAAATTCCAACTTGATATAATTGATACTGATTCAATCCACTTCCTATCTGTTATAATGGGGAAATTTTTCAAAGTCACACCAAATCCAGAATCAGATCCAGATCCAAATAATTTCACTAACTTTTGTTGACATCATCATAAAGAAGCTGTATACCAAGTTTGAAGTCAATCAGAATTGTAGTTTTGGAGAAGAAGACGATTGAAATTTCTGTAACGGACAACAGACGACGCCAACGGGCGCCGCATGACGACAATAACTTACGGCCTGTCAGCCGGTAGCTAAAAAAGCCTGTTTTGTTTAAAATCATGGCTTCCTGATGCTTATTAAGGCTAAAAATTCAAAAAAAAGATTGTTCTAGCTGTTTTGCAAATGCCCATGTTCCTGTGACTTTAATAAAAGAAGCCTCAAATCATCGCAACTTTCACCGCAATTTTTTGGAAAAGCTGCCGCAAAATCAGGCATTTTAGGCCACAACAATCACAAAAAAAGCCCGCGAAATCCTGGAGGGACTGACTGGTCACTGTACATAAGAAATTATAAGTATAAAAGATCTGGGTAGAATCTGGATAATTACTGTAATGTGCTAAAATACAACTGTGAGGTGCAAACCAAGCTGTAATATTCAGAACGAGAAGGTGTAAAATAACATTTAAGTGCAAATGGATTTATGATCGGAGACGTCCGACAGATGTGAGTTATTAAAGAGTGAGATGGAATGTGGCAGGAAAGCTGAGCTGCAACAGTCTTTTTGAGAAGGTGCTCTGCTGTCTGTCCAGCGCTGGGACGCCACTACCAATTTTGGGCCCTCTGAAAGATAATCATGTCGGGCCCTTGCTTTAAGAAAGTCACAGGAAACAATCTGTTGGAGGTTGGAGCTGGTGTGTGTGTGTGTGTGTGGGGGGGGGGGGCTTTACTATTTCTTTAACTCTCCGGGCCCATTCCACTGCTGTATGGGCCCCCCTGGGAATGATGCTGGGCCCCCTGAATTTGTCACGTTCATCCCCCCCTTAATGCCACCCCAGGTCCAGTGTGTGGCGGAGACGATCCTAATCATTGTCCATGATGGAGATCAGTTTTTTCAACGTCCTCCTCTCTATTCAAAATGGTCCAGTCTCAGACCAATTACAGAGGCTTCGTGATAATTTGATCACATCTGTTGGTGTCGTTGGCTCTGATACTGTTGCCCCGACAAACAGCTGCAAAGAAGATGCTTTTAACTGTTTTACTTGACTCCTATTCATGTGTGCTTGGATTGTTTGTTTGTTTGTGCACAAATGAATACAAATCTTAAATATTTAGTCTAATTCTATACAGTCTCTCCAAATTGTTACACCTTTTTACTTTCTTACATGTTACTCAGCACTCTATCTGTAACAAATTGTTTGCACTGAATGACTTTTTCATCTACAAAGATCTGAATTTTATGTTTCGGACTGAAACTTGGCAGCAGCTAAACCCACTTTTATTAGTCTTTGGTTCATTTATTTGTGTATTTGGACCCTAATAGTTCAAAAAGTTTGAATTTGAACCCTCCAGGTGCTGAAAAAACTATCTTTACATTCATTCTGGCAAAAATTTAGTGGATTTCTACAAATTCCTTCTCATTTTGTTATGTTATATAACTAGCTACATCACGACATTTGCATATATAAGGTCAAGAGTTCCGTTGAACATTTCTCCGAGTATGGCATAATTGTTTGTAAGCAGCAGCGGTTGTAGAAAAAATTGAAATTATGTCCAAACTTCGAGCCAATTACCAAAAATGATCAGTGGTTGATTGTATTAATGAACTCAAGTGGCTGAACGGGACAGAGCAGCACAGCCAACAACCTGGAGGGGGTGGGGGTCATGTGCATTTAAAGGGCCAGCGCTCAAAACGACCTTTTTTGTGTCATTATGTTGCGCTCTCCTCCCGGACGTTCGAGGGAGATGGCTGCGTTGTATGTGGTGTTGAAATGACAACAAACTTGCAGTGTTTTCCTCACTCGTCAGGGCTCAAAATTAACTTTTTGACCTAGGAGCACTGTGCTCCTAACCCTAAAAAGTTAGGAGCACTGTGCTCCTAACCCTAAAAAGTTAGGAGCACAGGCTAAAATCTAGGCGCACCACTATTATATAAAAAATTTGGAGAACAAGCAAAACTCTTGGCCATACCAAGTAATATTCCTATATGTATTTAAGCAATGTTAACAACCTAGAATAAAGTATTTGAATAGAGTATGAAAGAAAAAGCTTACATTGACACAGGTGCAAAACAATTGTCAATGTGTGGTATATACTTTAGTTGGTTCTTGGAGAAGAAAGACGAATCACACCATTATTTGCAACAACCAACTTTTTTATTTCATGGCCTAAAGGCCCTTAGTCACTGTGGTCTACACCACGCCTGAAGTCAGGTCTCCTTGACCTGGTGCCCCTTAGTCACTGTGGTCTGCACCACGACGCCTGAAGTCAGGCCTCCTTGACCTGGTGCCAGAGTGTAGGTACTTCCTGACCGCTGGCAGTGCATCGAAGTCATGCAGTGTTGGACCATCCGCAGAGATGCGCACGCGAGGGGGCGGGGACTAGATTTTCCGCTTCAGTCAGCGGGGCGTGGAGCTTGTTTATTTTCAGCTGACGAGTTACTTCTGCAGCCATTATTCTAGGCGCACGTATTAATTTTCGCTCATTTTTTTATTGGCGCACCGTGCGATCGTAATCTCAAACAGTCGCACTACCGAAATTCTCAGACGCATGCGACCGTAATTCAGTCGCAGTCACGAGCCCTGCTCGTCCGGTGTTTACTCAAAAGCCGCCATTACAACAATCACCTCCACGGCGCACATGCGCACAACTACTTCCTTCCAGATAGCATAAATCAATCAGGCACGAAACATCGAACAAACTGTGCATTACTTGTTGTAAAAAAAAACTTTTTTAAATACATTTGAGTTTTAAACAAACTAGAAGCACTCGGAGAGCACAGACCTCCGCCAAGGCTGATCAGTGGCCCCCCCCACGCCAAGGAGGTTATGTTTTTGCCAGGGTTTGTTTGTTTGTTTGTCTGTCTGTTTGTCTGTCCGTTAGTGTGCAACATAACTCAAAAAGTTATGGACAGATTTTGATGAAATTTTCAGGGTTTGTTGGAAATGGGCCCCCCCGTGGGCCCCCCCACCCCCGATCACCACCAAAATTTAATCATTTCTTCCTTATCCCATTTCCAACAAACCTTGAAAATTTCATCCAAATCTGTCCATAACTTTTTGAGTTATGTTGCAAACTAACGGACAGACAAGCAGACAAACAAACAAACAAACAAACCCTGGGAAAAACATAACCTCCTTGGCGGAGGTAAATATGTACGATTTTAATTACTGCAGTTTTAAATGTAAATTAAATTTACATGAACGCATATTTTCCCTCATTGATTAAATAAAAATGTAATTATACTAACCCCGTACCAATTTGTATAAAACTGTAACAATACCTGAGAACAACCAGACGTCTTAATAACCCATTAATGACATCTTAAAGCAGGGGTGTCAAACTCATTTTAGTTCAGGGGCCATATTTAGCCCAATTTGATCTCAAGTGGGCCAGACTAGTAACATAATGACTTAATAACCTATAAATAATGTTAAATCCAAGTTTTTTCTTTTGGTTTTAGTAAAAAAAACAAAAAAAACAAAAAAAACAATTGAAATTATGAAAATATTTACATTTTACAAAAAAAGATGTGAATAACCTGAAAAAACAAAAATTTCATTTGAAAAATTAGTGCAATTTTAACAATATTATGCCTTATGACTTATTATTTATACATGTACATTTACACACAATGTTACATAAACATTTGGTAACAGGCATAAAATTGTGAAAATTTTGGAGTTTGGAACTAAAATTTGAACAATTTCGACAATATTACATCTCTTATTATAAACACAACTCCAGATCACAGTGGATCCATAAATGCACAAAACATTTAGTAACAGGCAGAATATTATTAAAATTGCACATTTCGGCTTGTTCATCTTTGTTTTTATTTATGTATTTATTTGTGTTTTATTGTGAAAGAATAGTTTTGCAAATAAATATTTTCACAGTGTAATGTTATTTTTTTTTCCACTTAAATTTTTTCCACATAATTTTTCACTAAGAAAATTTGTCATTGTCATTATTTATGGGTTATTGTGTTGTTATTTTTACTGTAGATCACATCGGTCTGTATGTGGAACCTGAACCAAAATGATTTGGACAACCTGGACTGTTCAGGTTCATTTTTGCACTTTCATCCCATGGGCTGGAATGAAACCTTTGGCGGGCCAAATTTGGCCCCCGGGCCGCATGTTTGACACCTGTGTCTTAAAGAAATAATGTGCTTTTTAAATTATAAAAAAATAAGGCATTTTAACCTGCCACAGTTACTCAGAAATAGGGTTGAAGATGGACCTGTGAAGTTGAATTAATGAAGAATTCAGACCCAAGTATAGCATTTACAGTTTATGTAGACCACAGGGAAATGTTTAAAAATGCATAATTCCATTTAAAAAAGCAAAATATCACTCCTTTATAGCAGCTTTGTCCTTCAGATTGCTTCTTTGCTGCTACCCCTCCTGGGGGCAGACTTGCGGTCTTTTTTCACGACAGCTTCAAAACTAGGTTAGTGAACTCTGACTGCTTCCTGTCTTTTGAGCTGCAAATATCTTTGGTTTAAACTGGACTTTTTGAAGAAGAAAAAAAAAAAAGATTACATCCGTGCAGATTTTTAGTATCGCTTTAACACACACTCTGAAAATGCCAACACTTCATGTACCTTGCGTTCCCTGCGCTCCTGTCCTCATGACCTGTTTAGCCACCGAGCGTGAGATAAAGGCTCGGCTTCTAGCGCTGTATCGCATTCTCCTCGATAGCCAAGAGAATAGAGGCCACGGAGGTGCAAATGCAGCAAGAGAACAAACGGGTGCAAAGTAAGAGATGCAAGATGGATTACTTGTGTGTGTGTATGAGAGAGTGTGAGTGTGAGGAAAAAGGAAGATCAAATAGTGTATGAGGAGATAGAGTGTGTGTGTATGTGTGCGAGTAAGTAAAGTAGATTGATGTAACCACAGGATTCTGTCCATCACTCATGTTGCCTGTTCCCTTACGGTGGGATATTGCTCACATGCACACACTGTGAACCTCAGCACTTTTCCTATTGGCCGCCACCGGACAATACATCAACTGGCCATGGTGGAAGTATCCCCTAAGACTCCACAAGTTATAGAGCTGCAACACACACACACACACGTGCATATACATACACGTGCCAGTCACAATTCATCACTGTAGCTGTGCAACAATCCCAGATACCCTACAAGTTACACACACACATATAGCATCAGAGTCAAAGCTACTATTCATCAACAGAGCTACCACCCCTGAATTCCACAACCACTGAAAATATACTATGGCTGGTGCTTGTGCGTGTGTGTGTGTGTCATAATTTATCACTACTCCTAGCCAGCATATCACAGAAGGCTGGCTACTGAGGAATACATGTGCATCCGGACAAAGAATCGCTGCAGAGAACTTCCATCACCTCAAGTCTTAACAAATGTCCACACACACACACACACACACACACACACACACACACACACACACACACACTCTGAGGTTCATAGAATCCCCCCCTACTCTTCCTCCCCTCCCTCTCTGCAGTGTTACAATTGAATCTCAGTTACAAACACACACATGCAACGCGCTGTCAGCTTCGTTTCACACAGATCACCGTGGGATGTGTGAGTTATTGCAGTGAAGCGGCTCAGCAGAGTCCTGACACTGAATGTGATGAGAGGCCCAGCAGGGTCCTCGCATGCTGTAGGTTGGACACACACATACAGAGCTGTGAGGGGATTTTACATGAATTACACACAAGGAAAGTGATTAGTTTTAGGGAAACATGACGATAGGGGTTAATATAACCACTTAGATATAGCTGAAGGACCTTGGTTGTCATGGTTGCAGTAATAATCACATTTTCAGCGAGATGGTTTCCTACAAGGAACCACAGAACTAAATCAGCTTCATTTATAAAAAAAAAAAAAAAAAAAAAAAAAAAAAAAAAATAGCCATGGAATGAAGATCTAACCATACTGGGATCCTGTCTTATATAAATGCAAATGATTCCAAGAGCATCACCTTTTTTATGACATCACAATACTGTCTTACAGAAGTACATACAACACTTTGATTATATTATACAGTGGTATCTTGACTTACGAGTTTAATTCGTTCTGTGGCTGAGCTCATATCTCAATTTCCCCATTGACATGAATGGAAATACCATTAATCCGTTCCAGCCCCCAAAAAACACCACAATTTCACACTTAACTTATACCAATGAAACCTCAGTGTGTTGTCTGTGTCCTAGCCAATAAAAAGACAAATGTTGGACTAGTAGATATTCTGGTGCAAGGTTATATCGCTAATGAAAACTAACGAAATGATGAAAACTAGAATTGAAAAAACATTTTTGTTTACTGAAATAAATAAAAACTATAATTTCAAGAAAAAAAAAACAGTCACTGAAACTGTATTGTAATTCTAAATTTGAAAAATATGGTGATATTAGGTATAACAGGTATTATCTCCGGCTGTCCAGAGGGGAGGTGCTGAAATGCTTTGCTGTGTGTCTGAAAGAGGTGAAAAGAGGTCAGATGCAATTTGGTTAGGAAGAACAAATTTGACAAAATAACTGCAAAAATCACAAAATGCGAGCACAAGACAACAGACATGCTTCCACAGCGAGGTAACCATGTGAAGAGAATGAGTGAGACGTGGATGCTGTGTCCAACTAGCGGTGGCGTATCTGAAGTTCGCTCGTAACTCAGATTTGATAACAATAATGGATTAGATTTCTATAGCGCTTTTTTAGGAGTCTACAAGTCACTCTAAAACATGAACATTATTAAACATGACATTTTTAACATTAACAAAGTAAATGAACCAAAAAGAGACGATAGAAAAAAACTGTCATTGTAAATGGGAGTGATTTATTTACAGTGCAGTGATTTGTCTTAGACCAAGAACAAGACACGCTTTCACATTAAAGAAAAAGAAGGAAAAGTTGCTAAAAAAAATTTAAAAATAAAATAAATACAATATAAAATTCATTAAAAATTTGAACTTTGACCTACTATTCCCAAAATTTAATGAGATCTATTCTGGGTCACTGGCAATCTTTAAAGTCAATTTGGTCGGAATTCAACCAATAGTTTTGCTGCTACAGATGTGAAATTTCACCCATTATAAGTAAATAGGGTTAAAAAAAAAAAAAACATTCATAAAAAATTTTAACTTTGACCAACTGTTCCCAAAATGTAATGAGATCTATTCTTGGTCGCTGGCAATCTAAAAACCTAATTTGCTATGAATTCAACCAATAGTTTTGCTGCTAGAGTGTTAACAAACAAACAAACTGAACCAAAAACAATACCCCGTGCCTCTCCTTCGAGGAGCGGGGTAAAAATACCAAGTGAATGTTTATGTTTATGGATGTGGGGGCAGTTCCTAGTGACTCCTACCATGGATGGTGTTGAACTCAAATCTGTCCTGCCTGCTTTGTTGACACACACTGTCCAGAATTCATCCACAAAATGTGTTCCTGCAAGTAAAGTAATGCAAAAGAAAGCATTAATATTATCATAATGTATTCAGATTGAACTCCTTTAATTGCATTTTGATATGACCTGACGAGTTACTATAGTACACCTTGACCGCTCTTTTAGCTAAATCTACTTTGTAATGTAAGTTTTATTGTAACATTTTTGATGATCACTCATATTCTGGACATCATCTTCAGCCCTGATATTAACCCTCCGGTATCCAGGTGCACTATTTAGGCACACTTTGCACTTCATGTTAAAAAAACTTCATATTATTTTTCACAATTTAAATAAGGTTAGAATTCAAAAGTTGTTCGTTTTTGCATGATCTTTAAAATTCTGGCCACCAACTAAAATTTGCACATTATAAACAAAAGAAAATTACAAGCATCTGTCTCCCAAGTGTGCCTAAAACGCACTATTTCTTCCATTTGATATGTATGATTAGGGCTGACCTGGATTTACAAAATTAAAATCAAATTAGAGCAGAAAAATAAATCAATATATAATATTTAATAGTTTGATTTAAAGGTGTGTCATTTTGGCACACTTGGTGACAGATGCTAGTATTTTTGAACATTTGACCTAGCGCCAAAAATAATAATGCAAATTAACCAATGTTGGAGTTAATCATTGACATATGCCAGGATGAAAAAATAAAAAAAAATATATGATCCACTTTTTATGTAGTATATTGAAAAAAAATTTTTTTTGTGTTTTTTTGCATCCAAAAAAATGGTTTGTTTGCATTACAAACATGGCATTTAAAGGGTTAAAAATGTGACAATTATTGAGTATTTGGTATTTTTATTTACAGCTCAAGTTGATGAAATAGAAAAAAAGTGTAAAAGAATTAAAAACAAACTGTATGAAAATTTTTTTGACATTATTCCACAAGTGTGCCAAAAAGGCACACTTCGTGCTCAGTAAGGGCCTTGGTGGATGGGATACCGGAGGGTTAATGCAGCTCTGTAGTTCAGCAGAGGTTATTGATGGTTTACACCAAGTTCCACTGTGGTCAACAATGTCAACAGGACACCGATGCCAGTTCCTCACCAACAATAATACTACAGCAAAATAGAGCTCTGTGCATGGCCCGGTCGCTGATCAATAAAGCAGGCCTCTTAAAATTCAGGACTCACCCTTTAATGTGAGCCATGAAGTCAATATTTGATGGATGGGGCAGATTTATTTGGCTTCTGGTATTTAACCTGCAGTGCTGCCCTGTGTGGGGGGCTCCGAAGATTACTTAGGAGGTCCAGAACCTCAGAAACTTGGAGGAAATTGCATTCAGAGGAGATTGAGAACACCAGAAAAAATGAATGTAAGACAATCAATCTTTTCCATCTACAGCAGAATAATTAAAACAAATGTTTGCAGCATTTTGAGAACTTAATGAGAGTGCACTTTGAAAGTAGGCTACTATAAAACAAGAAGTGAGCGTATATAGGAACACAGTGTATACTAATCAGCACTCGTATATGGTTTGACCTTTACTGGCTAATTTACATTTATATTCTTGCATGGGTATCATTTATTTTTCTCTATATTGTTTCCTCACTCCTCTCTTCCTCTGCAGTCTTGTATGATAATTATCCAACTGTACCTGCTGAGCAGCCCACAGCGCTTTCACCTCACAATGCGTCCATTCAACATCCACAACTGCGACTGGAAGGTGCCGCTTCATTTGTTTTTAGATGTTAAAGATTATTTATTTAACCCATGAAGACCCAGTACTACTTTTGCGGCAATTCACAGATGGATTTTTCTCTCTATTTAACCTTTCTTAATGGATTTTTTTAACCATTTATTATAATATTATCCACTGCTGTATGTATTTTTCACTGTAAATCATGTATTTTCATGTTTGTTTATGTTTATGCATTTGGCAGACGCTTTTTTCCAAAGCGACTTACAGGGGAAAACCAATCAAATTCCTCAATCAATCAAATTTTGTTTATATAGCGCCAGATCACAAAAGTTATCTCATGACACTTTATATATAGAGTTGGTCAAAACCAGACTCTAAGCTAATTTACAGAAACCCAACAGAATCCTTTTATGTAATTAATTTTCTTTAGATGTACATTAAACTTGTTGTAACTTCAAAGGTTATATCAAAACAGAGAAAACTGAAGAAAAAGTGACTTTTTCAGCAAAGATATCAACAACTGAACATTAACCCAGTCTCTCCATCCACTGTCATTGATCCAACTCCATGGGTTTTACTGGTGAATCAATGTTGCAGAAGATGACTATTTTTCCATGTTCACCACAGAGTGAATGTCCATATGGGTCATATCTGATGATGACTTAAAGCTGAGAAACTGTATTTTACACATGTATTGATAGGATTAGTGGATCAACAGTTATGAAGACTTTAAATCAGTAGATGTTTTTGGTTGTCAGTGGATGTTTGGGTCTTAATTAGGGATGCAAATTATCGATTAATTCATTAATCGTTAGTTGGTTTCCCTTATCGATCGATTAATGATTAATTGATGAATGGCTATTTTCCTGAGAACCTGAATTTCTTTTTCAATACAGTCTATAAGAATAAAAGCTAAATATTGTTTATACACTTCATGGAAAAACCATGTCATATTCCTTAATGATTGATTTATTGAACCATTGGATACAGTCAGTGTTTCCTGTGGAATTCACCTGTTGTTGATGTGGCAGTGTGTAATGTGGGGGGGTGCACACACGTGCCTTTCGCTGGTGTGTGTGTGGGATGCACGCGTTTCGTTGGGGGGGTACTCGCATGCGTGCAGTAAGGCTGAAGGATGCGTGCATGCGTCACTTTCCGTCCTACTCTAATACTATGGGGGTACTGGGCAGTCCGTGCCCCCGCAGAAGTGAAAGTGAAACTTTTCACTGACAATAGACTACACCAACCTCCAGGGAAAACGCTCTGATACCGACCCCACATTTGTGCCTGTATTTATTTGTGGGTGCACCGCTCCCACAAACAGGCAGGCCGGTCTGTGTTTGGCTCCACCATGTCCATACAGACATTCTAACTCATCAACACCGTGATCCAGTTTAATGACCGGCTATCCCAGCCGTGGCGCAGCACAGACAAATTGGCCGCCTTCGGACAGGTGTGGATGGGCGGAAAAGGGCAATTAACCGACAATTAATAATTTAATCGAGCAAATTCTTATCGATAATTAATCGTCAGTCAATTAATTGTTTACATCCCTAGTCTTAATGGGTTAAGATTTATATACATATGTTAGTTTGCATGCACTTTGAGTTAGTTGATATTCAGTGACAAAACAAGTTGTAGATGTTATCTTGCTCACAACTGACATTCTGACATCTCCATCCTGAATCCAGGGTCTGCACCATACGTGTCATAAGCCCCTTTTACACAGCACTTCTGTTACGGCAATATTTCACCTTTATTCCAAAACGACGTCTGTGTAAACAAAATGGTGGCATCATTTTGTCTCACTGTAACACCTCTGGAGGTAGTAACAGAGCCGTGATAAAGGTGGGATCATGATTCCAGAACGCTATGTCAAAGGAACACCTCTCATTCCACAACCGAGGTGTGAAATTTTGATGACAGCGACCCCTGCACTTGAGAGTCAGCAGGTGCATATAAAGGCACTGGCATGGGTGCTGCCCAGGTGCTGTGGCTTCGTACCAGGGATGCTGCGGGTACGTGCCATTTTCCCCCGTGGCACAAAGCTGCGAGGCCAGCACCCAGTCGCCTTTTTTCCGGGATCTCTGTTTAAAAGTGGCTATAAGCAAAAATTAACCTTTAGCCCCTTTTACACAGAGATCCCAGAGAAAAGGTGAGATGGTGATCCCACCTTTTTGCCACCATTGACTGATTTCCACAGCCAAGCCAAAGGAGTAACAGAGGTGAGACAGGCTGGACTTTTACACAGTGGACCTGCGTTCTGGAATCAAAGGGACGGTGAAGCAGCACAGTGTATAGTGTGATGTATAACTTGCGTGTCAGAAATACCCTGAGCACAGCAGTGTTGGCTCTCCAGAGTCGGCCCATCTTTCCACTGTTCCTACGTTCCACAAAAGTTAGCATGGATAGAGTCCTCCGCCCAAAGTGACAACAGCTGGTGGATCTTGGCTCCCCCCCAGTTCAACACCTTTCTGGTCGTGTTGATATGTTTGTTTACTGTACACGGCCCATGCTCATTTTTAAATCTCCCCGGTGTGGGGGTCGCACACGCAATACATCATCAAAACGTCAAAACTTGATTGCGGAACGAGAGGTGTTCCTTTTGGACAGCATACTGGAGTTATGAGCCCACCTTTATCACGGCTCTGTTACTACCTCCAGAGGCGTTACAGAGCCATGATAATGGTGGGACCAAATGATCCCACCATTTCATTTACACAGACGTCAACATGATATCATGAACTGCATACAGACAACACACCATTTTTAACTGGTGTGTTATCTGTATGCATTACAAGCTTTCAGCGTGTCTATTTTTGCCATGTAAAATAGCATGCCATTAGAGTGATTGACGGCTAGCGCAATTAGTGGTTAGGGTTAGGTTTAGGGTTAGCGATTAGAGCGATTAGCGGTTAGGTTTAGGGTTAGCAGTTAGCATGATTAGTGGCTAGCACATTAACACACTATCAAATGGTGTTAAATAGCACACAAAAGGATGAAAATGCATACGTATAGCACGTCAAAATGCATGAGATCAGTCTGCAGACATTGTTCCTGGAACAGAGGAGCTGTGTAAACGGGGCTTATGTTTTTGTCAGTGGAAAAGTCAGCAAAAATGTAAGACGGTAGGGCTGTTCATGACTTCACAGGAATCCTACTAATAATGGACGTTCTGTTTGTCCGACACGTGTCCCGATGTTGCAGCACGGGAGGGTGTAGGGGTGCAATGCCACAGTTGCACCACGGGAGGGCGCTATCATACAACGGGTATAATGCCGCAGGTACATCAAATTTGTGTTTTTGGCCTTGAGATGAAAATCTTTGGGCACACGTCCACATTCTAGAACAAAACAAGCCCACCTGTATTGTATTGTTCACATTCACCTCTTTCCTCTTAGGATGGAAAAACCTTAAAACAATTAAATGTCCCCGGAAACACCGAATCAGCACATTGACGTATAGGAAGCATTACATCACCTTATTCTGTTGGTTCTGCTTTTTGTAGTCAATGCACAAACGCTCTCTCTTGTACAAAAATGTCTCCTCTCTCTGATCATGTATTGCAGTGTTGTAGTCAATGCAGGTGAAACAAACGCACCACTTGTAATCTCTATTTCCATACCATTTCCATTTTGTATAGTAAGCACTATGTGGCCACGAAATTGAGAAAAGAATGTCTGCTTCTCCCACTTTGTCTTTTCCAATTTTATCCTTGGTTTATCTTAAAACTGGGAAAAAAAAAAAAAAAAGAACACCTCCATTCCTGTTCTAACAGTGATGGGTTAAGAATGAGATTTACTGAACCCTTAATCCCTAAAAACTGTTTTGCCATCTTGTTTTTGCACTGTCAAGCCAAACCATATCCCACAGTTAATCAAAAGATATCTGTATTTGGCAAAGGGGAGAAACGCATAACGAGATTACTTCATCTGAATTAGCATATGTTTGTGACAAGTATTCGCTGATATCTGTGCAGCAGCGTAAATTTAATTTTATTTACACGCTCACTTATCCATTCCACCGAGAACTGTCTTCTTCTCTCTTCTGCTCGGGTCATCTCTGTTTAGAGTCTGACAACTGTTCAGCCCGGATGATTATCATTTCAAAGATTAATCGCTAATGGGCAGTATACCGTCGCTGGCAAGCAATCCTGAAACGCTGAGCTCTGATGTGATAACTTTAAGCACGCGGTGGCACGTTGAATAGTTTGCACATTTCTCTAATGGCTAAATAAAGCATTCTGTGAAACTGTGCTACTTTGTTTTCTGCAAAACTGCTGCTATCACAAAATGCATTGATGTTTACTCAAAAGCCTGAAGTAACCAATTTGTATTACATAGAGCAGGGGTGTCAAACTCATTTTAGTTCAGGGGCCATATTTTGCCTAATTTGATCTCAAGTGGGCCAGACCAGTAAAATAATTACTTAATAACCTATAAATAATGACAAATCCAAGTTTTTTTCTTTTGGTTGTAGTACAAAAACCCCCCAATTGAAATTATGAAAATATTTACATTTTACAAAAAAGATGTGAATAACCTGAAAAAAACAGAAATTTCATTTGAAAAACTAGTGCAATTTTAACAATATTATGCCTCGACTTATTACACTGGTCAACAACAAATTTATTGTTTAAGTTTTTTGAGCTGATTTAGGATAATTTTGGTGTGCTGAATCCAAAAATCACATTCATTTTGCTCAATCAGGTCAACTTTCTGAACTATGCTACATATTGTCTTTTTAACATTTTTGCTTACATTTATGGGCATTTTCACATCATATGATACAAAATTCTTTCATATTTCTTGCAATAAACGAGTTCTGAAGATTTTACTTTTGCCAATTTATGATTAATGTTTTTTTTTTAATATTACAGGTGAATGAAATGACTTCGACTAGAAGATCTTGCAAAAATAAGCCTGATGTATTCTGCTACATCTGCGATGAATACACCATTGTACCTAACAGAAATCAAGTCACAAGTTTCATAAAGTGTGCTTACCAATCTTATTTTGGTATTAATGCAATTAAATGTAATCAATTTTGTGAGAAGATCAAATTTTTCAAAATCAAATTAGCAAAAAAACTTGACCTGATTGAGAAAAACAGATGTCATTTTTGGATTTAGCGATGCAAAATGGTCCTAATTCAGTTGGAAAAACCTAGACAGCTTGCAAAAAACATTTTTTTGTAACCCAGTGTTATTTATACATGTACATTACACACTGTGTTACATAACATTTGGTAACAGGCATAAAATTGTTAAAATTTTAGAGTTTGGAGCTAAAATTTGAACAATTTCTACAATATTCCTTCTCTTATTATTAACACAACTCCAGATCACAGTGGATCCATAAATGCACAAAACATTTAGTAACAGGCAGAATATTGTTAAAATTGCACATTTTGGCTTGTTCATATTTGTTTTTATTCATGTATTTATTTGTGTTTTATTGTGAAAGAATAGTTTTGCACATGTAAATATTTTCACAGTGTAATGTTATTTTTTTCACTTAAATTTTTTCACATAATTTTTCACTAAGAAAATTTGTCATTGTCATTATTTATGGGTTATTGTGTTGTTATTTTTACTGTAGATCACATCGGTCTGTATGTGGAACCTGAACCAAAATGATTTGGACAACCTGGACTGTTCAGGTTCATTTTTGCACTTTCATCCTGCTGGGCCGGAATGAAACCTTTGGCGGGCCGGATTTGGCCCCTGAGCCGCATGTTTAACACCTGTGATATGGAGGAAAGGAAGAAGTTTGTTGATAATGAGGATATTTTGAATTCAGGTAGTTGAATATGAAGGGAGAGTATAAGAAAACATCTGTGCTGCTGTTTGTTTTATACAGCACTTGTATAATTTTCATGCAAATTGACATTGACAGGTTTAGTTTCTGTTCTGTAGTGGACATGTCTCCCATCTGGAACAGGATCAAGTAATGAGTCTGTTTAGAGCTCAGATCGCAGGCTTTTTTTTTTTTTTTTTTTTTTGGATGTGTGCCGGCGGTGTCGTTGGGAAACACTGAGGATAGTAAGTGTTAAATATTGTATGTGTCATTTGATAAGTGTCACGGGGAATGTGTTGCACGTAGGGTTCAGTGTTGAATGGGGAACGGCTTAAGGATACTCTGGCAAAAACAAAGCATCAAGACTATTATGTGTTTGACTTTTGAATTTTTTTTTATTTTTTTTTTTGACGAGGCACTGACTAGTGAAAATTAAACTGTTCAATCAAGCCAATTAATTGAAAATGTACTTTTCATTTGGGATTTCTTTGTGGACCTCAAATCATTTCAGGGATCACTGCTTGGAATGAAGTAAAAACTCTTTTCATTTGTGGACGGTCCATGAACACACATGCAGAGTTAAAGAAACAAAACTTTGTTAAACTTTGAGTCAAATGTTTTTGACTACCCCACATTAGAGTAAAGGGGATAAATTCCTGCAATAAAATGATATGGACACAAGACTTTAATATCTGTTTTTAACCCTATAATGCCAAATGTATCCTATTTGATACATGAGTTTTGAAGCCCTCTACATGAGCAGTGAGATGTTTTTTTTTTTTTCCTTGAAAAACCTGATGTATACAATTAGATACATGCAATACACAGATAATCCAGCAGGGGGAGGAATTCATTCACCAGAGGCCTTTCCAGTGACACTACAAGACTGTCATTAATGAGGAAGGAGGCAGAACTTTGCCAATTTTGAAAAGGAATTACCAATTTGTTAGACATGCTTGTGTTATATTATGTTTTTGTTTGTTGTTTTTTGTTTCTTTGTTTTTTGTTTTGTTCGGGGGGGTGGGAGGGTTCTATAACTAATTTCCTCATTTGTCACAACTGTACTGCAAGTGTAATTCTATGTAAGTCACAGATTTAAAGTTATGGACCTAATTATAGCTAACTTGAGAGTTGGATTTGATTTCAGAGCTTCAGTTTGTTAGTTATTTTTCTTCTGACAGCTCTACTGTGTCTCTGGTTGAGAAGTGACATTAATTGATTACACTGGTCAACTACAAATTAATTGTTTAAGTTTTTTGAGCTGACAGGATAATTTTGGTGTGCTGAATCCAAAAATCACATTCATTTTGCTCAATCAGGTCAACTTTCTGAACTATGCTACATATTGGCTTTTTAACATTTTTGCTTACATTTATGGGCATTTTCACATCATATGATACAAAATTCTTTCATATTTCTTGCAATAAACGAGTTCTGAAGATTTTACTTTTACAATTTATGATTAATGTGTTTTTTTAATATTACAGGTGAATGAAATGGCTTCGACTAGAAGATCTTGGAAAAATAAGCCTGACGTATTCTGCTACATCTGCGGTGAATACACCATTGTACCTAACAGGAATCCTGTTAGAAAATGATTTTTTTTTTCTCTTAAAACCAGTTTTGGGTGAGAACTATATAAAAAATCAACTGATAAAGTCACAAAAATGTAATCAATTTTGTGAGAAGATCAAATTTTTCAAAAATCAAATTAGCAAAAAACCCTGACCTGATTGAGAAAAACAGATGTCACTTTTGGATTTAGTGGTGCAAAATGGTCCTAATTCAGTTGAAAAAACCTAGACAACTTGCAAAAAACATTTTTTTGTAACCCAGTGTTAGAGACTATTACAGTAACATTACCATTAGATATTATTCATACCTGATTGTATAACACTTCAGCTAGCTCCATAGTTATACATTAGGGAACTTGACTTTACAGTTTTGACTTGACTTGTCATAAGATTGAACTAAAATAAGACCAAAAAAAACAAAAAAGAAGATAGAAATAGCCATAATGCTGAACACATGGCTTCTGTGGTACTTTGGCTCACATCTTTTTGGAATATAATGAACCTATTCTGTCATTTATGTGTGTTTGGAGTCAGTTTTCCATTGAGAATATAGTGTTTTGGTGACTGTAAAACTCTTTTATAACAGCAAACTTTTAACTCAAGATGAAAAACAGTCAATAACTACAGGTTTTTCTGAAGGCAAACTGTTGAGACAGATGCACTCTCACAACCTTATTCTTCAAAAAAAATAAATAAAAAAAATAGAATAGCGCTATACCAGAAGGCATTTGGTGTATGTCACATTGGATCCACTTTACTCACCCTTCATGTATCTTGAACCCTTCAATTCTGAGACAACATATGAATCCACACAGCAACAATTTATTGCTGCTCATGCCTTACCTGCCACATGTAATCACATATTCCCACCTGCTCTGCCTCTCGAGTTTAACATGACACAACAGAGAAATAAAAATCACACGTTCGACCTTGTGTTTGATGGCGACACTGTGATGCATCGACACCCTCCTTGATGTTCTCCCTGACTGATAAATTGACAATGAAAAGGCAGCGAGTGCAGCTACCCATGTACAATGACTCTCAAGGATTTCAGCCAGCTCTGTGGATTCCTTTGTATGAACAATGGATTGTATTCATTTGATGGGTTACAAAAAGTACAAATATTTTTGTGATATTACTAATAAAACAGGTACACAAGGTCCTGGTACAGATCCAGTCACTATTTTCTTCTTGTCTGCAGTGTATTCCCATATACTTGCCAATTTTGAAAAGGAACTACCAATTTGTTAGACATGTTTGTGTTATGCTTTCGTTTGTTCAAAAATAATATTTGACCATTGAGACCCGATGTATCAAATATGATAAAAAATTAAAACTCATACATGGAAATTGATATTTGAAAAAAAAAAAAAAAATTTTTGCTTGTTCAGAAGGACCAATAAAGGAAAAAATTCCAGTTTCAAAGAACTGGAATTTTTTTTAACCTCCGTCAAGGACGGCAGCGGTTATGTTTTCTTCGGGGTTTGTCTGTTTGTTTATTTGTCTATTTATATATATTATATATTGTTTATTTGCAAGATAACTCCAAAAGTTATGGATGGCTGTTGTGGACAGCAACAGTTCCAGTGAGGACAGTGAGTCAACAATCTCAGGTCCAATGTGGTCTCCAGGGTCTGTAAGGTCCACCTCTGCATGAACAGTGAGTGGACCTGCTTTGTTAGGTACCATGAAGTAATGGTACTAATGTATGGAATGATGTTCAAAGGGAGAATGTGGATGTGGACAGGGGTCTGGATCAGCACTTATGTTGGTCTAATGTTCTAAAAGTGATGTTCTAATGTTCTAAAATGCATGTTCTTTTTACTTTACATGCGTTTTTGTTGTATTTTTGTATATGCTTCTTATATTTAATTTGGTTTTTTTTGCCACTTACATGTAAGGAATCAAATTTGGTCACTTCACAGACTTTGATTTTCTATATAACAATAAAAAAAAAAAAATCCCAAAAGTATTACATTTTTGTCATGCCCTCCTATAACACACTAAGGTTGAAATTTTGAATTTCAGAGTATTTCTAAAAGTGCCCTTTAAAGGGTTAAAAAAAAATACATCTTCCAATTCATTTTCCATTACAGCTTCACAAAACTATATGAATCCAGTTTATTAAATCTTCTAAATATGCTCTGTACTCACATATGTCAAAAACACTGTATATGTAGTAGTGTCTGACAGGTCCTTTTCCTTCTGTCAGCGATGGAAACTGATGTGATGAATGTTGATAGTGCAGAAATGATTGCTGATCTGCAATCATTTCACTCACCTCACCCCTAATATAAACCGTCTAGAGGTGCCAGTCACTCCAACCATGCACAACTGTGGAATAACAAACCTGGCACTGAGAATAAAGGCTAATGAACCACATGCCAAAAGTATTTGGACATTAAATATTGTTCTAAAGCTTCACTCTAGTGACTGAGTTGCTGTTAAAACCCTCGCAGCTCATTTTGGAAATTAGTAGCAGGGGTTTGGTTAATCTGAAAGCAAAGATAGAATGACACTATTGTAGAATAAATAATAAATCAAGGTTTCTGTGGGTCATTAAAAAGTATTAAAAATCATTGAATAGATTTTGTGAAAATTAAAGCCTTAAATGGCATTAAAAAGCATTCAACTTGATGTCCAGAGGCATTAAAAAACATAAAACACTTGATGCAAAAAAAGCATTGTTATTCACAATTTATTTTGATTATATAAACATTTCATAATTTTGAAGCAGTGGTATAGTGGTCCCTGAAGAAGTGGGCATACTCTCAATGTGTCACTCATTTCAAAAGACTTTTATTCTGCCTTTCTCGTTCGCATTTCCAATAATCGCGCATCTTTCAATGACACGTGCAGTGACCTGTCAATCAAATGGGGTGGCACTGGCACCTGAGGTGTCCAATCAGGTTCCAGAGGTGGCCGGCGCTAGTTAGCAATAGTTTCTTCAGCATGACCCGCCCTACTCTGCCTCTGATTGGCTCATCAGTCCTCATGCCTAAAGTTAACCAATCTAATCAGTGAAGGTGGTGAATACTAGCCAATTAGAGGCAGAGTAGGGCGGGTCATTGCTTCACCATCCTAGGGGGAAAAAATCAACAATATGGCTCTCAGATACTATTGAATGGTGCACATCAGGGGGGGTTTAGAAGTGGTTATACGCAATGCTGACAGAAAAATAAGTAGGTATACTCCAAATGCCGCTGTATACCCTGGACTACACCACTGGTTGGAAGTATAGTGTGATGATTGACAGGCGGAACCCTTTAATTGGCTATTTAGGACCGATACATCAATCAATCTATCAAATAAGTGAATCAAATTTTATTTATATAGCACCAAATCATAACAAAAGTTATCTCATGACACTTAGTTAGACACTTAGTCGAAACCAGACTCTAAGCCAATTTACAGAAACCCAACAGAATCCTCCAGGAGCAAACACTAGTGACTGGTGACAGTGGTGAGGAAAAACTTCCTTTTAACAGCAGAAACCTCGAAGACATGAAGTCACAACACCGGATGCTGTGAGCGTGCTCATACTGTGGCAAAAGAGCGGAGGGAATATTAGCAAATGTTGGAAAAATAAAAAAATGCAAGTTTCAGCAGAAGCAATTGGAGGAGGAACTATTTAGAACCTGATTAAAGCCTGTCGACGGTAAACTGTCATAAAACTATATATAAAACTGTATCTGCAGCTGGACACGGGCATTAAATTTGTTTAAAATATCATTAAAAAGGGCATTAAAAAGCATTAAATTAGATTTGCTGATACCTGCAGAAACCCTGTAAATAAATGAAGACATGTACTATTTAAAGGTTCAGTGTGTGATAGTTAGTGACATCTAGTGGTGACATTGTGAATTGTAAGTAACTGCATAATCAACCAAATGTCCTGCAGTGTCTGTAAAAATTCCTTTGTTGGTTAAAGTCACAGGTGTCAAACATGCAGCCCGGGGGCCAAATCCGGCCCGTCAAAGGGCCCAGTCCGGCCCTTG
The DNA here is from genome assembly GCF_902148855.1 of Sphaeramia orbicularis. Taxonomy (NCBI): domain Eukaryota; kingdom Metazoa; phylum Chordata; class Actinopteri; order Kurtiformes; family Apogonidae; genus Sphaeramia; species Sphaeramia orbicularis. The sequence goes on along the minus strand of NC_043966.1, from coordinate 40,167,262 downwards.
GGATGAATTTGTGAAATGCAAAAATTACACTGAAGATATTAACAATCCTTTTAGTTCAGGTTCCACATTCAGACTAATTCAATCTCAAGTGGGTCAGACCAGTCAAATACTATCAAAATAACATATAAATAATGACAACTCCAAATGTTTCTCTTTGTAACGTAAATATTTTCATGTATTTACACTAAAACAAAGTATAATTTTGCAGAAAATGTGAACAACCTGAAATATTTTAAGAGAAGTAAGTACAATTTTAACAAGATTCTGCCTGTTATTAAATGTTTGGTGTATTTTTTATATTATAATGTAAATGTGTAAATGATAAACAGAGGCAGAATATTGTTAAAATTACACTAATTTTTTCAGTTTGTTCATGCTATTCACATCTTTTGAAAGGATAGTTTGTAGATATAAACCTTTTCTTAGTGTAAATTAACTTTTTTCACTCTAAAACATAGAGAAAAGTTTGGAGTTGGCATTATTTATATAGAATTATGTTATTATTTTACTGGTTCGGCCCACTTCAGATCAAATTTAGCTAAATGTGGCTCCTGAACTAAAATGAGTTTTGACACCCCTGGTTTAAGTGATTGTTTTGTCAGTTCTCTGCTTTTTTAGCCTTTTTAACCCTGGCCCACATCCGTAGTAGGTGATGCTAATGTACCTTAACGCTGGATGCCTCCTGCTGTAAAACGTGTCTTTGAAGCTCCTGCAGACACACTGTGGCACATCGACATAAAGAGCCACTCCCTCTGTTGTTATAAAGGATTCATTCTATGTTATATATTGAAGTAATGAAAATGGTGATCCTCATTTCCATTTGATTGTACCCTTAGGAAAATATAAATATGAACATTACCTCACCACACTGGACCTTTAACATACAATACAATTCAATAAAAATTAGAAACCATAGACATCCAGCTGCCTAGAGGAGTACTACAGGTGTACAGTGAATACATATTTTCAAAGAGTATTTGATTAAAACTTAATGTGCTTTATTTTCCCTGTAGAGCAGTGGTTCTCTCCTGGGGGGGGGGGGGGGGGGAGCACAGGACAGGAGGGGAGGGGAAGGGAGGGGGAAAAAAAATCAAAGACTCACTGGCTATTAGTACAAAGGAGATGCAGCACATTCCCCCCCATGTCTAAATGCAAACAGTTGGACTATTTCCCACCCGTTGCGTAAAGACCCCGTGTAAGCTCCAACGTATAACAGAGGCACATACTGTTAATTCATTTGCACTATCTTTTTTTTCATTCATTCATTCATTTGTTCATCTTCTGAACTTCTGGGCTCGTATTCCTAAAGATTCTGAGAATCCTGTCACACAGCTCCTAACTGAACCTAAAAATTCCGAGCAAGGAGTCTTAGCTTAGGAGTGATTCCAGAACACTCTCAGAGAACTCTGAGCAAGGAATGGACAGAAATTCCTATCTTAGTGAGGAGGTGTGGTTGACCCCGTTGCTAGGTATGAGACATCATTTCAAAAGCTGTGATTGGTTGATCCTAAAAGCTAAAAAAAAACTATACTTTTGGTGATAATGGCCAAGGGATGGACCCTCAAATCGATAAACTTAATCATAAAATCTAATCTTATGAAGACTGTCATTGTAAATAATATTTCACATAAAAGAAAATATCTGTTCAATGAATAGTCAGCTCTACTTTAAAATTATCCGACAAAATGTGTGAAAAAACTCAGGTCCACTTGTACAGCATTCACATGATGATAGTTTTATTTATTTGCTCATATTAATTGGCACACTGTAAAAAAAGAAATCTGTAATTTAACAGAATTTTTACTGTTTATTTTACAGATTTTTCCTGTATTTTTAAGATACAGGAAAATATTTATGAAATGATAAAAATAGACTGATTTTACATGTCAAATGTAAAACAACACAAAAAAACTGTATCTGTGAATAACCATAAAATTGCCATTTTTTAAGATTTTTTTTTCCACAGAAAAATACAGTTCAAATACATTTGCAAATGTATTGTAATTTCACAAATGTTTATTTTCTATTCATGAGATTAAACTGTTAATTTAAAGTTTAATACTGTTAAAAATAAATAAATTAATAAAATGAGATAAAATTACTTATAATTAACCGTAAAAGAAGTATTTGTTCTGTAAGTTTAACAAGACTTGTTTGTTAATTGACAATTATTTTGTGTAATTATGGGAGGTTTCACAGCAAAAATGTTGAATAAATGTATTTTTGTTAATGTAAAACATGTAAAGGCGCTGATAAACTGTCCAAATACAGTTTTTATTGGTGGATCATACAACTTAGTCTCATTGAAAATTATATATATATATATATATATATATATATATATATATATATATATATATATATTTATAGGTAATTTGATTGTTTTAATACATGTAAATTTTCTTTATTAAACATTAAAAAGTGAAAAAAATATGCAAAATCCCATGTAAAGTTAGGGCAAAAAACTATTTTAATTATGGAAAATTACTGTATTTTTATGAGATGGTTATTTTCCATTATTTAACAGTATTTTTTCAGCACCCCTGCTGCCAAAATAATACAATTTTTTTTGTGTTTTTTTTTTTTTTTTTTTTTTTTTTTTACAGTGCAATCTGTCGCGTTTAATTAATTCACCGTCATCCATTGTTTGCAGAATATCCCTCCTGCCTCTTTCGTCGGCCATTTTGTCCCCTGCTTAGGGAACTCCTAAGCCCCTTAAAAGTCCTCTTCCCTGCTCTGAACAGATCTCACTTTAGGAGCTCTCTTAAGGGCTAGGATTCTTTAAGAATAGCTTTGATTTTTATTAGGATCTACTCTTCATTTTTAGGGGAAATTCTAAGAAGTGATTCATGATTCTAAGAATTTTCTTAGAATTTGCCCACTAGGAGCAACTCTTTACACTAAGAATCTTTAGGAATATGGGCCCTGATCTTTATCCTTGAGAGGGTCACAGAGTCATGAATACAATGACAAATGGGTGAGGTCAAGGGAAGGTTCACATCTGGTCAAACAAATTATATTACAATAATCTACAACATACTTATATTTTTGGGTAGGTAATTACGTATATTTTCAGGAAAGTGTATTTTGAAATGAGAAAATATTTGTGAAAACTGAATTTGAGGAGTTTTATGGGTGTGAATGTTTGGAAAGTGACAGACTTTTCTGCGTCATTCTGGGTTCATTTTATAAACTCTCAAAAATAAAATACATTTATTCCAAATACATTGATATTTGACTATCATATTATTTATATCATGTTCTAAATACAGTGTTTAAAATGAATAAATGCATATACCTATACAAAATATATTTGAATATAATGTTAATATTATTTGTATGTTGTAAATGTAAAAAAAAAAATTATATGATATTGATAATGTCGTCATTTGTTGACAGAAACAGCGAGAGACATGGGGTCGTCTCAAAGAAGAAGGATTTATTTGGCACACACAGGGTAAACAGGCATACTGACAGAGTGTCAGTGTCCAAATACAAGTTTCATCTAGTGACCGGTGTTTTTATGGTTTCTTCGGAGTTGTTACACGTATGTGTTTACATAAATTGTAGATAAGTCCATGACTCAGTTGGTGCCAACTGTATCCTAGAAGGCCTTGACACACTAAGATTATTTCTCACAGCTTGTATGAACTTTATACAGAGTATAAGTGTGTCCAAAGTTCACATGTAGTAAAATATGGCTAAATAATGACATAATAAAAGTAAAAGTAAATAAAAGTATAGATCCACAATAGTTGAAATAAAAAAATGTTTAATTTGATAAACTTTTGTTGTCCATCCGTAACGCTGCCATTTGTCAAAACTCTTGCTATTTAGGTACGATAAAATATTTATTTCTCTAACCAATTATTAGGTTGTAAAATATATTGTTTAAGGTATACACTGAATACATTTAGGATGAAAATATCATAGCTAAAAATGTCATAATTCTTGCAAAAAAATAGACGTTAGTTTTTTGTCCATCCGTGATGCAGTAGTGTTTGATATTTTTCATTTAAAAGTATTTGAAACTAAATTTTGCCCTTTGAGTATGTTTAAGATGGCATTTAGACATTTACAATTATGTGTAATATTTGTCGTAAACTTGTCTGGTTCAAAAGTTAAGAATCAAAAAATAGTGACCTCGCCCATATATAGAAATGAACAACCAATCGCTCACATTCACATCTATTGGCAATTTAGCTTAAACAATTAACCAATTAATACATATCTTTGGAAGTGGGAGTACCTGGAGAAAACCCCCACACACACGGGGAGAACATGTAAACTCCACTTTTTTTTTTTTTTTGAAATCGTGTATACTATAAATGTGCAAAGTCATCAGCTAACATCAGCAGAACGGTTATAAATGCAGGGTTTATCATTCACGATTGATTCAAAGGTTATTTTCACCTCAGCAACTCGTGTATCAGAATTTTTTCCCCAGTTCCCCCGTGGAAAATATGACAAGAGTTATTGTTCATATTGTTTATGTTGAATTTTAGAGTTCATAACTAGTATTTGCCATAATTCCCATAGCACCTGAAGGCAGCATTAGACCTTGAGGTTCTCAGTGGGACAGCAGACTTTCTGCATTACATTTACCTGTTGTCTCCACACCTCATGGGTTTCCACCACCATTAATAACAGGGCATTCAGGTTAATTCTCCTGTCAATGTTCTCCTAGAGTGTGTCCCTAATCTGCCTCTAATGTGTGCTATGTGCTAATACTAATTGCTAATGCTAATGTGCGGTACTCTGTGTGTATTTGGTTGGTTTTAATGTAGAGTTTCCCTATGGTTTTCCTACACGGAGAATTAAGTGAGTTAACATTTTATACTTTAACAACTGGATCTCCACATAACAAAGACTCCAACAGAAACTTTGCTTAAGCTCATGATGCAGAAATGTTACATGTTGAACCTTTAAAACATAAAGAACCAGTGGTACTTTTATGGCAGTTCCCAAATGAAGTTTTCTCTCTATTTAACCTTTCTAAAGAGATTTATCACCATTTATTATCATACTATCCTCCATATTTTGCATTTGTTTCTGTGAAAATCAGGTAGTTTATTATTTTTAATTTACTGATCATGTAGATGTTTATAGAAACTCAGATTAACCCTATTAACGCCAAACGTATCATATTTGATACATGAGTTATGAAGCCCTCTACATGGTCAGTGTGATATTTTTTTTTCTCTTGAAAAACCTGATGTATACAATTAGGTACAAACACAGATAATCCACCAAGGGGGGAGGAATTTGTTCACCAGAGGCCTTTCCAGTGACAGTACAAGACTGTCATTAATGAGGAAGGAGGCAGAACTTTGCCAGTTTTGAAAAGGAATTACCAATTTGTTAGACATGTTTGTATTATATTATGCTTTTGTTTGTTCAAAAATAATAATATTTGACCATTAAGACCTGATGTATCAAATATGATACAAAATTGAAACTCATACAAGGAAATTGATATTTGAAAAAATGTTTGTTTTTTTGGGGGGTTGTTCAGAAGGACCAATAAAGGCTCCAGTTTCAAAGAACTGGAATTTTCTGTCAGTTATTTAATGGTTCAGGCTTTACAGGGTTAAAGTGGAGAGTTATTATATCAGAGACAGAGAAAACTGAATAAACAGTGACTTTTTCAGTCAAATGTATCATTAACTAAACATAAAACAAGTGTGTCCATCCACTGTCATTGATCCAACTCCATGGGTTTTACTGGTGAGTCAATGTTGTAGAAGATGCCAGTGTTTCCATATTAACTATGGAGACACTGAACATCCAAATGGGTCGTATCTGATGACCATAAAAAGTCAACAAACTGCATTTTACACCAATTATTTACATATATTAATAGGATTAAAGAATCAACAAGTATTAAACAGTTTAGATCAGTAGATGGATGTTTGGGTCTTTATGGGTTAAAACGTAGGTTCACATTATTCCCAGTCTGTACATATATTGTATCATGTAATGAAAATGCACTAGTAAGTGGTCATTTACAGGCTAGAATGACAGGAGGAATGATTACAATGTCCATGTGGTTCATTGTTGTTGCTTTAAGAATACAGAATTAGCTTTTCTTTATTTCCCCATATGAATAAACTTCTACAGTGGATCTTACAAGAAATTTTCACTACTTCTATATCCACTGGGCCCGTTCCACTGCTCTATGGGCCCCCCACAAACACTGGGCCCCATGAATTTGTCATGTTTAAGGAGAAAAGAAATAATCAAAGTTCAAGTTTGTAAGCAACCCGGTTCATTGGAGTGGTTTTGAAAGTACAATGTCAGTCACGTCTGTGCTGTCGTATCTCTGAGCCTTCTATCAAACTTAAGCATCACTCAATAAACTGGACCTTAAATAGTTTTTAGCTCAAGTCCAAATGAAATTCAGCATGGGAGTGATTGTGTTGCCCTGGCATTCAGTCTCATTATTACATATTAGTTCCCTTGTTGTGTGGGAGCTCAGCAGAGACTCCAGCTTACACACACAATTACTGCATTTATCAATAGCCGAGCCAGCAGGTAAGTGGAGTAAATACATTTACTTTGGAGAGCACTGTCAAAGTAAAATTCAACCCTAAAAAACCCCTCAAACACACAGGATTGTATAACTGTATTGTGAATGAATGAAAATAAAGAACAAATTGAATGTGTCAAACAATTTCTCAGAGTAGCTCGACCTGATGTTACAGTGGTGTTACGAGTACACATGACCTCTTCAAATATGTCTAACAAATTGGTAATTCCTTTTCAAAATTAGCAAAGTTCTGCCTCCTGACAATCTTGTAGTGTCACTGGAAAGGTCTCTGGTGAACGAATTCCTCCCCCCTGGTGGATTATCTGTGTATTGCATGTATCTAATTGTATACATCAGGTTTTTCAAGATAAAAAATATCACACTGATCAAGTAGAGGGCTTCAAAACTCATGTATTAAATATGATACGTTTGACGTTATAGAAGTGTTTTTCAACCCTGGGGTCGGGACCCCACGTGACCCCACGGGCCACCTGGAATTTAAATGGGGTCGCCTGAAATTTCTAGTAATTGATAAAAATGTAAAAAAACAAACAAACAAACAAAAAACTTACTAATAAAATTATATTGTGATTATATGGTTGAGAGAGACAATCACAATACTTAAACGACATGACGAACTCTGAAGCTGAAACTGAAGCACTGTGGTACTGTTTATCTTTCAAATGTTCACTCTGGTTGGTTTCTGATGCTGCAGCTCTTTCATAATTCATAGTTTGAGTTCTTGTTTGTTCAGTATTAATTGTCAGCCTTGTAAATCCAAGCTGGACTGACTCTACATATCCTGACCAAGGAAAATAAAATTCTCCCTTTGTGCAGTAATCTACACCTGGCTTTTCTGCCTCCGTCCAAAATAATATACATTAAATAGACTAAATGTTGTCTAAAATTAACATTTATTCGCAACATAGTATAGCAAACTATTACATGATCAAAAACAAATTAATTTTAGCAAAAAAAAAAGTCTCCGTATTGAATGTCTGGGGTCGCCAGAAATTTGTGATGTTAAAATGGAATTACGAGCCAAAAAAGGTTGGGAACCACTGCGTTATAGGGTTAAGTTCAAAAACTGTCAACTTTTTTGTTTGTTTGTGTGTGCATATTTATGTACAATGTAACTGCCTAACCCTGCTGTTTTCCTTCCACTTCTCGTGTTTTTTCTTAGAACACCATAAAAAGTGGGCTGCAGAGCTCATCATTGGAAGAATAAACTGCAGGTCAGTCTTGAAAAAGAGATTTTTAATCTCAACGAGGTTTTCCAGGTTAAATAAAGGTAAATGCGTAAAATAAATAAATAAATGAATATTAGGGCTGGGCAAGTTAATGCATTATTACCGCATTAACGCATTCATTAAGTAACGCCAACAATTTTGTTTTATCTCACGTTAATGCCGTTTTATTATTGTTCTGCCTCTCAAGCAAGTCTTAGTTCATTAATACATACAGACTCTTATTTTGAAACTCATGTTTTTATTTTGGCGCTCCAAACCAAGCTGCGATTAATCACAAAAAATCCACGTGAGTAATTGCGATTAAAATTTTTTATCGCTGCCCAGCACTAATAAATATGTAATAATATTTTACATTTTTTTCTTCAGAGAAAAGAACTATGAAAAAAAACTATGTGAAGTCGAGGGGAAAGTCCTGAGTTGCAACAAAAAGTTGTGATATAAAATGAAAATTATGTAAAAGACGTAGCACAATAACAAGTAACACTTTAACGGGCAAGTGACTATTTTTGCTCATTTCCACACACATTATAAGACAGTGACTGCAACGGTTGCAGTGAGGACAGTGAGTCAACGATCTCAGGTTAAATGTGGTCTCCAGGGTCTGTAAGGTCCACCTCTTTTATTTTGCATGTATACTATAGGGATGCACCGATACCAATACCAGTATCGGGTATCGGGTCCAATACTCAGCATGTGTACTTTTACTCGTACTCGTAAAAGTACTCCGATACAACTGCACCGATACCACTTCTGGCAGCGTGACATTCGCAGTTAAGTGCAGCAGGTACGCAGCAGAGGAGTAATGTCAGCAGTGTGGAGATATTTCAAAATAAATAACGGTGATAAAAGTAACGCTGACTGCAAGTAACGTTAAAGACACAGACAGATAAAGATGCAGTGTTCTGTCCGTCTTCTGCGTACATTCCATCTGTTTTCCAGGTGCTGGTGGATGCGTACCCAGACAGAGAATACCAACGGGAACCATGGAGGTAGAGGATCTGTTCAAAGAGCGACTGTGACTGACATATTTATGACCGCTACTGTCATCCATATCAATATCAACACTAGTATCCACATTAGTGTTGCCTCTGTCCTCTCAATGTTTATTATTACAGACTTTCTTCTTCTTCTCAAAAAACTTTACTCTTCTTCGTGGTATTTGTCCAGTATGGTTAATTCAGAGCAGCGCCCCCTGGTGGATTGTTTGAGAAACGTTCATTCCAACACATTAAATGTCAGTAGCAGCACTTTGTTCCAGTCAGACTAATGACAACGACAATAAGGCACATTTACAAAAGGAACTAAGAACTGTAATGGTATTACTAAGTACTCATATCAGTACTCTGTATCGGCAAGTAATCAAATGTAAGTACTTGTACTCGGTCTGGGAAGAAGTGGTATCAGTGCATCCCTTGTTAATACCTCTATTAGTAGCACAAATAAAACAATCAGATGTAAAATTAACACATTAGTTCAGCTGCAGACACTTTCTTTTGTGTTCTTCCACTTTAATTGTATAATGCATTTTTTTCTTTTATGTCATAATTACATTCATTATTCAATATTCAGTTTTGGGTTTCATGCATATCTGCAGCAAAATCCATCCATTTTAATGACACAAACTAATAGTATGGTTGTGATTTTGCTTATTAGAATCTATATATAATATAAATTCTGTTTCATGGTGTTTTTTTTCACCTACAGATATAATTTTCTTGGTGACATTTATCAGATCTGATCAGCTGTGACAGACAAACAGTGAACTCTGAAAGTTACACGTGTACAACAGTGTCAAAAGCATTAAAAACAGCAATGATTCAATCTGTTTTTTTGGTGAACTTCCATCTCTGTGTTACTGCAACAGAACAACTCCCTAACTGCCAGTACTCAGAGATAGAGTGTTATATGACAGGACAGGGAAACCTCTTGGTGATCATTCTTAGGAAAACAACCACCACTCTGGGAAAAAGTCAATTATATATGAGCCAAAACAAAACAATAACAATAACAAAAACACTGTAATATCGAATAGTATCATTAAGTCTAATGAAAATAGTCTACTACATTCTTGTTGGTTGTCACTTATTAAAATTGTTTTCTGTCAGGGTCTTGGAAGAACAAATGAGCATCTCTTATTATTTCAGTGAGTTTACATGTTGTCGTTACACTTGTCCAAGCTGGTTTTGTGGAATGGGCTCAGGGTTGCTGTAGTAGTCATCAAAAGTGGAAAAAGAAGTGCTCAGGAGAAGCTTAAAGTCATGAACAAACATTAATATATACATTAGAGAAGCTCAAAATGTATTTTTGAAGGGTTTTAAGTATTTTTACTGTGCACTTACATTCACAAGAGAGTGAGATTTTGTTCCTCAATTTGTGACTACAGTGCAGTAGCAATGTCAAATAAATAAATATACATCATAATAAATAAAAGGCAATGTCTACTGTCACAGTGCTGTGGCACAAAATATCAGTTTGTCTGTTGCCACAGACCAGTCAAATGTTAGCATTTGTACAAGAGCCAATCATAGATAGTGTTCCATGAACTCATTATCCTCTTGTTGCCACAGTACTGTGGTCATATATGGAAGAAATGACACACTGGTGATAGTAAATAGTATAGAATAGGAATTACTGTTCTAAATACTCTATATGTTGTTGTATGGTGTTCTTTGCTTTGGAGGCTGGAGAAGGTGGGCGGAGCTACATGTTAGATGTGCCATGTGTCTTCTCAGTTCTGTGTCACTTCAGTGTATTGAGTGCTGTGGTCCGAATTCTGCACTCTGAGCGTTGTCCCAGTGGCTGATTTATATCGATGTTGGATTTTTACCTACGGCTGCTGTATGCCCCCCGCCTCCGTTTGAAAATCTATAGAAAAAAAAAAAAAGAAATGCTACTCTGACCGGGAATTGAACTCCAGTCCTGTGTCTCAGTCTGACCTATTCGTTATCTGATTGTCTTGGTACTTTTCGGGATGTAAGTTCTGTGTCAGTAGCCACTCCGATAATAAAATGGATTAAAAGCATCACAAGAAAAATAAAAAAACAGATAAAAGCAGTCCATTCCTCCATAGTGCATTCAGTCTCTTAACTTGACAGTGTCAAGGGTGTGTGTGTGTGTGTGTGTGTGTGTGTGTGTGTGTGTGTGTGTGTGTGTGTGTGTGTGTGTGTGTGTGTGGATGGGGGACAGTCCATTAATAAGTCCTATGGCCTGCGGAATGAAGTTGTTCAGTCTCCTGGTTCTGTTGTAGCTTTATCTTCTCCCTGATGGCAAAAGGGAGATGATGTGATGGAAGGATGGAGCGGGTCCATGATGGTGGAGGGGGCTCTGCTGATGCGGTGCTGCTGGTATAGCTCCATCAGGCAGGGGAGGGGGGCACCAAAGATTTTTCTGGCTGTGTTGACCAGTGTGTTAGGCTGCTTTTTGTCCTGAACCAGGAGGTGAAGCCATAGGTCAGGACACTTTGGACAGTCTCCCAGTAGAAGGTGGTGAGGTGTGTGGTAGGGAGGCATGCCTTCCTGAGTCTGCAGAGGGAATGGAGCCGCTGCGGAGCTTTTTGGAGGACTGCTGAGGTGTTAGTGGTTGAAGTACTTCAGACTGCTGACCTTCCTCACAGCAGTCCTGTATCCCGTCGCCATATCCAAGTGCAATGTTCAGCCACTTCCCCACACTTTTGGTAAAATGGTAAGAAATATGTGTAATAGTAAGCTTTCATTCTTTGTTTTTTATCCCAAATACTGTCAAATACTGCTTTTTCTGTTGCTTATGGGACTGGTCCAAATGGGGTAAGCTAGCTCACTGAGCTCGCCAAATGAATAGCTTATAACACTGGGTTACAAAAAAATGTTTTTTTGCAAGTTGTCTAGGTTTTTTCAACTGAATTAGGACCATCTTGCACCGCTAAATCCAAAAATGACATCTGTTTTTCTCAATCAGGTCAGGTTTTTTTGCTAATTTGATTTTGAAAAATTTGATCTTCTCACAAAATTGATTACATTTTTGTGACTTTATCAGTTGATTTTTTATATAGTTCTCACCCAAAATAGGTTTTAAGAGAAAAAAAATCATTTTCTAACAGGATTCCTGTTAGGGTACAATGGTGTATTCACCGCAGATGAATACGTCAGGCTTATTTTTGCAAGATCTTCAAGTCGAAGCCATTTCATTCACCTGTAATATTAAAAAAACCATTAATCATAAATTGGCAAAAGTAAAATCTTCAGAACTCGTTTATTGCAAGAAATATGAAAGAATTTTGTATCATTCATTCATTTTCTGAACCCGCTTTATCCTCACTAGGGTCACAGGGGTCGCTTGGAGCCTATCCCAGCTACACAGGGGCGAAGGCGGGGTACACCCTGGACAAGTCGCCAGTTCATCGCAGGGCTGAACATATAGAGACAAACAGTCACGCTCACATTCACACCTATGGGCAATTTAGATTAACCAATTAACCTATTAGTGCATGTGTTTGGATGGTGGGAGGAAGCCGGAGTACCCGGAGAGAACCCACGCAGACACAGGGAGAACATGCAAACTCCACACAAAAAGGTCCCACCCCCCGTCGACTGGTGTTGGAATCGAACCCAGGACCTTCTGTCTGTGAGGCACGAGTGTCGCCCAATTTTGTATCATATGATGTGAAAATGCCCATAAATGTAAGCAAAAATGTTAAAAAGCCAATATGTAGCATAGTTCAGAAAGTTGACTTGATTGAGCAAAATGAATGTGATTTTTGGATTCAGCACACCAAAATTATCCTAAATCAGCTCAAAAAACTTAAACAATAAATTTGTTGTTGACCAGTGTAATGTATCAATACAAAATTGGTCACCCATTCACACGTCTTACACGGGTCCAAATGGGCCAAGCTAACCCCAACCCTAACCCTCCAGAAAGGTATGTGCTAGTTAGCTCTGTAGCCACTGGTATAGTCCAGAGTATGTGGTGGTATACCTACTTATTTTTCAGTCAGCATTGCGTATACCCACTACTAAATCCCCCCTGATGCCCACCATTCAGTAGTATCTGAGCAAAATTGCCCATGGTTTCCCCTAGGATGGTGAGGCCATGACCCGCCCTACTCTGTCTCTAATTGGCTAGTACTATTACATCAAATCTGACCGCCTGATTTGTCTAGATCCATGTTTTTGATTAAAATTTATTTGACATGTATTTTCATTTTTTCATTTCTAGCTAAAAACCCAAAGGCTGCCAGGGAAGGGGGTAGGAGGAGGTAAGATTGACATGTTTTCCTTCACTTTTACAATATCCGTCTTCATACACAGTCTGGTGTGTTCACAGCCAACATGTGTTTTGTACGTTTCTGCATTTCTCTGCTATTTTGTGTCATTTCCCCTCATACCTTTAGAGCCACGAGTCCATTTAACACTGATATGTGATGTTTATAAAGGCATGTGTTTGTGTGAGCTGGAATTGTGTTCTCTTTGTGTAATACATTCCACATTTTCCAGTTTTTCACTGATATGTGAAGACATATCATGAATGCAGTTCCAAACTTTTTCACATTATCTTCTTTCTGCTGTCAGTATGTGAAAAAAGGCATTATTACATCTCATATGTCATACATTTTACACTTCAACTTTACTTACTTCTTCAGTTACATTCAGCATACCGTTGGCCTCATAGCATGATTCAAGACATACATTATATGGACAAAAGTTTTGAAAGTAGGGCTGCATGATATTGGAAAAAACTGACATTGCGATTTTTTTTTAACCCTGCGATATATATTGTGATATGAAAAAATATTCACTAGGGACAGTGGTTCCCAATCTTTTTTGGCTCGTGACCCCACTTTAACATCACAAATTGCCGGCGACCCCAGACATTCAAAACGGAGACTTTTTTTTTTGTAAAATTATTATTTTTTTGATCATGTAATAGTTTGTTATACGATGTTACAAATAAACATTAATTTTAGATGACATTTAGTCTATATAATGTATATTATTATGGACGGAGGCAGAAAAGCCAGGTGTAGATTACTGCACAAAGTGAGAATTTTATTTTATTTTTTTATGTAGAGTCAGTCCTGCTTGTATTTACAAGGCTGACAATTAATACTGAACAAACAAGAACTCAAACTATGAATTATGAATTATGAAAGAGCTGCAGCATCTGAAACCGACCACAATGAACATTTGACAGATAAACAGAACCACAGTGCTTCAGTTTCAGCTTCACAGTTTGTCATGTCTTTTATGGATTGGAATTGTCTCTGTCAACTCACCATATCATTTTTATTAGTCTTTTTTTTTTTTTTTATCAATTACTAGAAATTTCAGGCGACCCCATTTGAATTCCAGGCGACCCCACATGGGGTCCCGACCTCAAAGTTGAAAAACACTGCACTAGGATATAATAGCTGTGTGGCGCTGACATAAGTGGTCAAACAAATTAGTTGTTTCCTCTCATTGTGACAACAGGTGTAAGGCACTATCGACACAGAACACGTTTCAAGATCATCCTTCTTGTAGCCAAAATAATTCCAGATAACTGATGTTGCTTTTTTTGGCACCAAGTCTTCATTTTCAGTGATTTTCTCTTGTTTGTTGCTCCTTTTTCAATGTTGTTACCAGCGACTCACTCCATGTGCAGGGGTGTGGTCTACTTCGGCAAACTGATTCAGAACGATTGTGATTGGTGGATCGCTGTGTTCAGTGTGTGTCAGGTACCCAGGGTGAAATTAGATGAGAACACATTGAGTTAATTTGCCTCCTACATTGCAGAACCTGCGGTGTGACTATTGCGCTCATGTACATTGAAATGATGACGCTCAAACGATGCATTGTGCATCCCTATTTGGGACACATGGAATTCAGGTGTTTCTTTTCTAACAGGGGTCTGGGATACAAAATAATAATGATAAATGACATATTGATTACACTGGGTTACAAAAAAATGTTTTTTGCAAGTTGTCTAGGTTTTTTCAACTGAATTAGGACCATTTTGCACCACTAAATCCAAAAATGACATCTGTTTTTCTCAATCAGGTCAGGTTTTTTTGCTAATTTGATCCTGAAAAATTTGATCTTCTCACAAAATTGATTACATTTTTGTGATTTTATCAGTTGATTTTTTATATAGTTCTCTCCCAAAATAGGTTTTAAGAGAAAAAAAAATCATTTTCTAACAGGATTCCTGTTAGGTACAATGGTGTATTCACCGCAGATGTAGCAGAATACGTCAGGCTTATTTTTGCAAGATCTTCTAGTCGAAGCCATTTCATTCACCTGTAATATTAAAAAAAAAAAGCATTAATCATAAATTGGCAAAAGTAAAATCTTCAGAACTCGTTTATTGCAAGAAATATGAAAGAATTTTGTATCATATGATGTGAAAATGCCCATAAATGTAAGCAAAAATGTTAAAAAGCCAATATGTAGCATAGTTCAGAAAGTTGACCTGATTGAGCAAAATGAATGTGATTTTTGGATTCAGCACACCAAAATTATCCTAAATCAGCTCAAAAAACTTAAACAATAAATTTGTTGTTGACCAGTGTTATTAATACTGATGTTGCCATGATGCATTCCAATATTGTTTTCCATATAGTAAACACTGATATTAACTTTTGAAGTTTAAGAAAAGGTTTTTCTTCTTAATTGAGATGTGAAGAAAGTAGATGGTTTGATGTGATAGAAAATTATTATTCACAGTCAGAGCATGAAAATAATTTAGAAATTTAGAGGTAGAGCATTTTAAGTCATAATCATGGATTAAAAAATAAATAAATAAACAAATGTTGAGAAAAATGAAGTAAAAAACATCTCTGAGGCATTTTGGAAGCAAATCTAACAATTTAAGCCAAACTAAACAATGAGATGCAATCGTATTAATCACAATATAAAACAATTTTATGACATTTGTCATTATTGTTTGGTAGCCCAGACCTCTGTTAGAAAAAAAAGAAAAAAAAAATACAAATTGATCATCAAAATACAAGAAGTATTGCAAAAATACAATGGCCAACATGTTTCGACTACACAGAATCTTCCTCTTTGCATTCCCAAAAAGTTACGTGTTTTTCAGACATACAGTACAGTGTAAAACATGAGCCCCATTCATAAAGACTTATCATTTGTGTCATATCTGATGACCGTGAAAAGATGAAAAACTGTATTTTACACCAATTATTTACATGTATTGATAGGATTAGTGGATCAACAGGTATTAAATATTTTAGATTAGTGGATGCTTTGAGTTGCCAGTGGATGTTTGGGTCTTTATGGGTTAAATTCTATTACTCAGAAACATTTAGAATGAAATAATTTTGTCATTGTTTTCCATTTGGCTGGTGTCAGAACCTCTCAGTGATGGATGCTGAGTGGAGGATCTTCCTGGGAATCTTCACCGAGGGGCTCAGACGACTGGAATCACAAACGCACTCATAAAATGGAGGCTTTACACCCGGTTAAAAAGGTTTATCCACCTTCAGACACACACACACACACACACACACACGCACGCACAGATGGTTGAGGTACAGTCGTCCTCAGGGGGCTGTGATTGACTTGACAAATGTGTTGTGGAGCAGCGCTTTGACAATATATACCCAACTGGTTTCATGTGGAAACCTGCACAGTTTTCCCCCTCAGCGTTTTCAGTCACATCAATCATCACTGCAATCTGTGGTGTTCATCGTTCCACTGTGGAAGGAAAACAAAACAAAGGAAAACAAAACACAGTTATGAAAAGATGAATGACGATTCCATCCTCTGTATCAGTAGGATTTAACTGTTTAATTACTGGATGAAAATAACCACAGACAGAAGAATTAGTTTTAAAAAAGAGATACAGATATACACAGCAAGGTTATAATAGTTTAGAATTTTTCTTAATAGTTTAGTTTAATTTAGTTTCGACTTCTTTTTCTCTAATTCAGTTTGTTTTAGTTAGTTTTTAGAGCAGGTTTGCTAGTTTTTATTAGTTGTTTTGTTTTTTTCTTTTTTCTAAATGCTTAGCTTTAGTATTAGTGTTAGTTTTTTCCTATCTTTTTTCTTCCTCGCTGTCGTATTTAAATAAATCCCACACAGGATTTTGCTGCTTTCACACACATGTAATTAGTTCAGAGTAATGTAACCGATTACTTTAGATTTTTTTTTATTCTAATTTTATAATAATTAAATAACCATCACCTAAAATGGCAGCTAAAATCCTTTGAAAGAGCCAGTGTTTGATTTGTCCATTCTAAAAGTATTTTACAAGGATATTGTCTCTGGAACTGAAACTTGTATGGAACAAGGTCATAATAATTTGAGATTTGTCATTAGAGTTTAGTTTGATTTACTTTGGACTTCTTTTTCTCTAATTCAGTTTGTTTTAGTTCGTTTTTAGAGCAGGTTTGCTAGTTTTTATTTATTTTTCTTTTTTTTCTAAATGCTTAGCTTTAGTATTAGTTTTAGTTTTTTCCTATCTGTTTTCTTCCTCGCTGTCGTATTCAAATAAATCCCACACAGGACTTCGCTGCTTTCAAACAAATGTAATTAGTTCAGAGTAATGTAACCCATTACTTTAGATTTTTTTAAATTCTAATTTTATAATAATTAAATAACCGTCGCCTAAAATGGCAGCTAAAATCCTTTGAAAGAGCCAGTGTTTGATTTGTCCATTCTAAAAGTATTTTATAGGGATATTGTCTCTGGAACTGAAACTTGTATGGAACAAGGTCATAATAGTTTGGGATTTTTCATAAGTTTAGTTTGATTTACTTTTGACTTTTTTCCCCCTCTAATTTAGTTAGTTTTAATTAGTTTTTAGAGCAGGTTTGCTAGTTTTTATTAGTTTTCATTTTTTTCTAAATGTTTAGCTTTAGTATTAGTTTTAGTTTTTTCATATCTTTTATCTTCCTTGTCATATTCAAATAAATCCCATACAGGACTCTGCTGCTTTCTCCCAACTTTAGTCTCCATGTTTCCAGGTAGAATGGGGATGAAAAGATGACTGTAACCCTTTCATGCATGAATTATGAGAACCTTAATCAAGATTTTTTTCCCTGAGTGTTTTTATTCCTCTTTAGGCATGAAAAAAAACCCAATGTGATTGAATTTTTTTTTTTAAATCAACCTGTTTTTCATGGAGTTAGAAAAATGTCCACTCAGCTACACCATGAATTTTATTCTTGAAGCAAAGAAACATGTATTTAAAACCCAATATCATAAAGTGATATAAAAACAGTGAAATGAAACCATGTTTAATTCAGCTAATCTGATGTTTTCTCGCATTTTAACATATTCTAATACTAGTTATTACTCACTTCACTGAGATAATATGCAAAAAATAAATATTAACAATTGATTTCCACTCAAGAACCAACCAAGAACAGCAAAGTTACTATAATGGTATGAATTGCAGTTTATGAGATGACGCATAAGTGTCCACTGTGTTGGTTGATATGGAACTACAACAACAAAACTCATGAATATACAAGAGTAAAGCTGTAGAGTAACTGTCCACTGTAGTGACCACTATGCATGAAAGGGCTAAACCACAAGTGACGAATGCCATATGGTGCGGTCAGCTAAAATTGCTAGAGCGAAATAAATCGATTTCATGTCAATCCGACATTGGCAAAGACAAAAATGAAGGGAATTTTATCCATAATTTTTATATATTTTAGTTGGTTTTGTAAGCACACAACACAGTTTCAGTTAGTTATTGTTTTTTTTTCTTTTAATTATTGTTTTTATTTATTTCAGTTAACGAAAATGTTTTTTCAATTCTAGTTTTAATCATTTCATTAGTTTTCGTTAACGATAATAACCTTGATACACTGTATATGATAATATACTGTAGGAAAAAAAAAAACATAGTTATGGTTTAATGTTTTCATAAATATCATTATCATTTCATTTGATTCTCAGCTAAAACACACAGCATTTTTACTATTTTGACTTTTATGTTGGAAAAATCATTTTTATCATAATAGTAGATTTAAAATGATGAATAGTCTGCCTCTATCACATGATACTGTGCTGCTTGGTGACTGTCGTTATTCTTTTTGCACAGTTATTATGTATATTTAACTATCATTTAGCAGTAGAATTAACCCCAAAGAGCTATTTGGTAATGTAAGCTAATTGCAACATTAAAAAAAAACTGTAAATGAAAATGCAGTGCAGAGTTGTTTATTTGATTTTGTGTTAACGATTAAATCAAATATAGCTGTGGTTTTTACAGGAAGAGTATGCTAACAAAATTAGATTTGTATGTAGAAATTGCATTTTACTATTGTTTTGAGAATATAAAACTGTCAATTGAAAAACAATGTGGTGCCGTTTCAATTGCAAGACCATCATGTTGAAATAACAGCCTATTCTGATGCTTTAAAAAAGTAATAAAAAAGAAAATTTAACATTTTAAACATGTAAATGTCACTGAAATACAATGTTAAATATATATATATATATAAATAAATATATATATATATATATATATATATATATATACATATATATTTATATATATGTATATATTTATATATATATATATATATATATATATAGAGAGAGAGAGAGAGAGAGAGAGAGAGAGAATATAAGCATCTTTGAGTACCTAGAAAAGCACTATAAAACCAATGTATTATTATTATTATTATTATTATTATTATTATGTTTGCAATGTGAAATCTACATGTTACTCGTGGTGTGTTTTTTACAGAATTGTTCTGTTCTGCCAGTTTTTTTTCCCCATAAAAACAACAGGATTTTGTTTTTTTGTTTTTTACAGTGTAAGCTATATACTGTTGATAGATAGATAGATAGATAGATAGATAGATAGATAGATAGATATGTTTTTGTATATTTAGAGCTTTATGTATGTGTGTATATTTATTTTTATGTTGTTTTGATCATTTCTTTCCTGCTACTTTTATTCTACTTAAATGGAGCGACTCTAACATCCAATAATTTCCCCCTGGGTTTAATAAACTTTTCTGTTTCTGACTATCCAAAAGTATTAGTTTAAAGGACAGTCTGTCCCATCTTCTTTGTCTAATGTCGTCTTCATCTGGTTCAATAACTTGTCACTTGTCACTCAGGAAAAATAAGCACTAAACTCTGAAATCAGAGGCTACAGATGACACAGATGTATGATTTTGTTCCATCTTCTTAGTCTTTTGCATTATTTTGCTTCTTTTTTTTTTTTAAATCATTTTATTCTTGCTGTATCTTAAACATCCTTTTCTTTTTTTTTGCTATGCTTTTTTCAGTTTCAAATCTCTTTTTATTTCATGAGTCTTCAAATTGGGATGTTGTGATACTAACACTGCAAAAATCTAAATCTTATACCAAGTGTATTTTTCTCATTTCTAGTCAAAATATCTCATCACACTTAAAAAAAAAAAAAAAAAAAGAAGACATAATCACCTAAAGAGTAACTTTTCAGTGAGATATAACAACTTATTTTTAGACAATAGATCTTGAAAATCTTACTTCAAAAAATCTTACCAAGATAATTTTCACTTGTTCCATTGGCAGATTTTTTTTTTTTTTTTTTTGCTTAATTCAATTTTTTTTTGCTCTATTCATGCAAAAAAAAATCTCCCTGAAAAGTCACTCTTTGGTGATTATATCTTATTTCAAGTGTGATGAGATATTTTGACAAGAAATGAGAAAAATACACTTGGTAAAATTTGGATTTTTGCAGTATAAACATCTAAAATAAAGCATTCCATTTCAAGAGCATGTTATTTTTTTTTTTTTTTTTTTATAAATGCATGTTTTGGTCTCATTTATACATGTAATTTTTATATTTACTGCCACCAAGGAACGGCAGAGGTTATGTTTTCATCAAGGTTTGTCTGTTTGTTTGTTTGTTTTCAGATAATGTAAAAATATCATAAAATGAGGCCAAAATGGCACTAATATGGGTCAGATATGGTCACCACTGGCTGTTTTCATGTGGTTTCCTATAGTCAGTCATGTTCACGGTCACCGGGGACACTGTCCTTTTGTTGCTTTGTCATTCAGCTTCAGCAGATCAGGAGGGGAGTGGAGTCAGAGGTGTGTGGTTACATCTCCATGTCATCGCCCGTGGACACGTCTGCAGTAAAACCACTGCAGCAGCTGTGGACGCTGCCTTCCAGTCCCTGATCCGGTCCTCCACAGGTCCCCCATCACTCATGTCCTCTGTACTTTCGACTTTCACTGGACTGACCTCATGTTCATCCCAGCACAAATCAGGCGTGTCACCGTGTGGCTGTTGGTCCCTTAAGTAAACTGCTTTGGCCTTGATATACTCTGCAGATTGTCTAAGGACTACTTTTCTCCTGGACAGACTCAAATAAAAAAGGTGATGGGACTTTCAGAGGGACGGAGGAGCTACATCTGTATCAACCTGAACCCATAAAGACCCAGTCCTACTGTTGTACTGGTTCCCAAATGAATTATTCTCTTTATTTAAGCTTTTTTTTTTTTTTTTTTTTTTTTTACATTTACATTACATTTTTTTTTTAATTGTATTTTCATTTTTCCAAAAAAAAAAAAGAAAAAACAAAACAGTACCACAGTCAAAACAATGTTACTAAACATATAAAAATTACACAGATAAATGAGACCAAAACCTGCATTTATACAAAACTAAAATGCTCTTGAAACAGAATGCTTTATTTTAAGTGTTTACACTGCAAAAATCAAAATCTTACAAAGTGTGTTTTTCTCATTTCTAGTCAAAATATTGCATCACACTTAAAATAAGACAGAATCACCTAATGAGTAACTTTTCAGTGAAAAAAAAAAAAAAAAAATTCAATTAAGTAAAAAAAAATCTTGAATTAAGCCACAAAAAATCTTCAATTAAGCCAAAAAAAAAAAAAAAATCTCAAATATAGCAAAAAATATTGAATTAAGCCCCCCCCCAAAAAATCTTCAATTAAGTACAAAAATAATCTTGAATTAAGCCAAAAAAAATTAAAAATTCTTCAGTTAAGTTAAAAAAAAAAAAAAATCTTCAATTATGCCCAAAACATCTTCAATTAAGTAAAAAAAAAATCTTCAATTAAGCCAAAAAAAAATCTCAAATATAGCAAAAAATCTTCAATTAAGCCCCCCCAAAAAAACTTCAATTAAGTAAAAAAAAAAAAATCTTGAATTAAGCCAAAAAAAGAAAAAAAAAATCTTCAGTTATGCCAAAAAAAATCTTCAATTAAGTAAAAAAAATCTTCAATTGAGCCAAAAAAAATCTCAAATTTAGCAAAAAATGTTCAATTTAGCCAAAAAAACAATTCAATTCAATTAAAAAAATAATCTTGAATTAAGCCAAAAAAAAAAGACCCATTCCTACAGCTGTACTATTTCCCAAATGAATTATTCTCTATATTTAACCTTTTTTTTTTTTTTTTTTTTTTACGTTTACATTACCTTTTTTTTTATTACATTTTCTTTTTTTTAATTAAGCCAAAAAAAAATTCTTCAACTAAGTAAAAAAAATCTTCAATTAAGCCAAAACAAATCTCAAATATAGCAAAAAATCTTGAGTTAAGCCCCCCCCCAAAAAATCTTCAATTAAGAAAAAAAATAATCTTCAATTATGCCAAAAAAAAAAATCTTCAATTAAGTAAAAAAAAATCTTCAATTGAGCCAAAAAAACTCAAATATATCAAAAAATATTGAATTAAGCCCCCCCCCCCCCCCCCCCCAAAAAAAAATCTTCATTTAAGTAAAAAAGTAATCTTGAATTAAGCTAAAAAAAAATCTTTAATTAGGCCAAAAAAATCTTCAATTAAGTAAAAAAAAAAATCTTCAATTGAGCCAAAAAAATCTCAAATATAGCAATAAATCTTGTAGTAAGCCCCCCTCCCCCCAAAAAAACTTCAATTAAGTAAAAAAAATAATCTTGAATTAAGCAAAAAAAAAAATTCTTCAATTAAGCAAAAAAAAAATCTTCAATTATGCCAAAAAAATCTTCAATTAAGTAAAAAAAAAAAAAAAATCTTCAATTGAGCCAAAAAAAATCTTAAATTTAGCAAAAAAAAATCTTAAATTAAGCCAAAAAAAAAAAATTTCAATTAAGTTAAAAAAATAATCTTGAATTAAGCCAAAAAAAGACCCAGTACTACTGCTGTACTATTTCCCAAATGAATTATTCTCTATATTTAACCTTTTTTTTTTTTTTTTTTTTTTAACATTTACATTACTTTTTTTAAAATTACATATTCATTAAAAAAACAAAACAAAACAAAAAACAGTACCACAGTCAAAACAGTGTTACTAAAAATATAAAAACTACACAGATAAATGAGACCAAAACATGCATTTATACAAAACTAAAAGGCTCTTGAAACAGAATGCTTTATTTTAAGTGTTTACACTGCAAAAATCTAAATCTTACCAAGTGTATTTTTCTCATCTCTGGTCAAAATATCTCATCACACTTAAAATAAGACAGAATCACCTAATGAGTAACTTTTCAGTGAAATATAAGAACTTATTTTTAGACAGTAGATCTTGAAAATCTTGTTTCAAGAAATCTTACCAAGATAATTTTCACTTGTTCCATTGGCAGATTTTTTTTTGCTAAATTCAAGATTTAATTCAAGACAAAATTAAAAAAAAAAAAAAAAAAATCTGCCAATGGATGAAGTGAAAATTATCTAGGCAAGATTTCTTTAAATAATATTCAGAGTATACTCAGAGTAAATTCAAGTTATTAAATCAAAACCGAGAAAACTGAAGAAAAACGGACTCTTTCAGTCCAATCTATCATTAACTGAACATAAACCCAGTGTCTCCATCCACTGTTATTGATCCAACTCCATGGGTTTTACTGGTGATTCAATGTTGTAGAAGATGGCAGTGTTTCCATGGTAACTACGGAGCCTCTGAACGTCCAAATGGGTCATATCTGATGACCATGAAAAGAGGACAAACTCTATTTTACACCAATTATTTACACATATTGATAGAATTAGTGGATCAACAGGTATTAAACAGTTTAGATCAGTAGGTGGTTTTTAGTTGGTGGTGGATGTTTGGGTTTTTATGGGTTAAAAAAAGTGCTTTAAAACCAGCTGATATTTGTATATATTCTATGCATTTAACATCATTAAAACATCTTTCACATGACATTCTCTCTTTGTGTTCATGTCACATTAGTATGAACTGTATCATGAAACCTATTACACAGCAAAAATTGGTGAGTTGAATCAACTCCCACAGGGTTGATTTTAACTCTTTTTCGGAGTTTATATAGGTCCACACTTTACAGAGTTAAATTAACATTGTCATTGGAGTTAATTATTTAACACTATGCCAGAGTTGCCTTTTTAACTCAAAAACCTGAGTTAACTTAACACTGACTGATTTAACTACCAACACTCACAAGAGTTCATAAATGGTAAATGGACTGAACTTATATAGTGCATTTTCTACACCTTCATGGTGTCCAAAGTACTTCGCAATTCTTCACATTCACACACCAGAGGGTGACTTTGACATGTGGACAGTCAGAGCCAGGATTCAAACCACCAACCCTTTGGTTAACTCAAACAGAGTTAAAGCTATACCTACCGATGTGGCATTTCTCACAGCACTTAGTCAAAGTTTGAACATGAACAACCCGCCTCCCTCCAAAGCCCCACCCACTTCCCCTTGCCTGAGCTCTGATGCTTGCCTCCTCTCACCTGATGCGCACGGAGGAAGCGGAGGGGCAGGTCTGGTCCACTTCGGTGTGTCCGCAGACCCCTCCCTCAGTAATCAGATGCATCACCCACCTGTTCCATCAGTAGACCCTGTATTTAAGGGTGTGGTCTGTGCAGAGCTGGGTCAGTGTCTTCACTGCACCACGGAGATGAGATGCCCAGGCGACGGGCACGTGCACTGTGAACGCGTGGCCTCCGCAAATTTTTCCGTGGACATTTGAGGTTTCATAGTCCATACAATTATCATCCTACATAATCCTACAGTGTGTGACACCATGTACATGTACCTGTATGAGTCCCACCGTCATAAAAGCTGAGCTTTATGCAGACCTGTTCAGTCCAGTACAGCTGACTTCCGGACTTTTATCTCCATCCTTCATTCATCGGACTCCTGTTCTCCTTAGTTGTCGTTTCTGTTCATAAATCCATTTAATCCCTTCCACATGTGCATGTCAGTTCTATCCACACATCCTAGAAAGACTGTGGTCAGTGACAGGAGAAGCAGCACGAGTGATGCGTCAGATTCAGAGGTACCCGTATAGGATGTGAGACGGTGATAATGGATCGGATGCTGGACGGCCGTAATGGATGATTGACAGGAGGCTCAGCCAGGTTCGGCCAATTATTTTATTCGGACCGAATAAAATGATTGGTCAGACTTTTATCAGAAATATATGAGAATTAAACATTTTTGAGTTTCAATACCTGGTGGATTTCTTTTACATTTTAGTTTAACACACGCTTATTAGGAGCATTTTAAGATGATGACAAAAGAAAAATGTAAAAATGCCACATCCTACGGTATAGCTTTAAATTAACACCATGAAAGTCACAAAAATAACACTCGTTTGACTTAATTTTCACTCTGAAAGTAGTGTTAATTTTAATCATAAAAAAAGTGAATCCATTAAAAATGACTTAAAATCCAATGTGAACAGGATGATTCAAAGAAAGCTCATGCATTTTTTTTTTTATTTTAAGAAAATGTATTTTTCCTCTTTTTTTCTCTCTGACAGTGACAGTCTGATAGAAATTGTACAGGTTCACCTGGTTTGAAATGCAGGGGCCAGGCAAATTAACACTGGAGAGATGCAAAACAACACTTCTTCTGAGTTAGTTTCCACAGGCTTGACTAACTCTTTTCATTAACCCCAACTCTGAGTGACATTTAACTCACAGTGAGTTAAAACTACACTTTGAGAGTGAAAATTGACTCTCAAATGTTTAACCCTGAAATTTCAACTCTCCAATTTTTGCTGTGTAGTTGATTTTTGGTTGGTGGTGGTTGTTTGGGTCTTTATGGGTTAAAAAGTGCTTGAAAATCAGCTGATATTTTTTATATATTTTATGCATTTTACGTTAAACATTAAAACATCTTTCACATGACATTCTCTTTTTGTGTTTATGCCACATTAGTATGAACTGTATCATGAAACTCATTATTCTCTCCATTTCTTTACTCAGAAACATGAGCCCCATTCATAAAAAACTTATAATTTGTGCAGTAGTTTAATTATATTTGATGATAATGGCATATGCTATAAAGTCATGTGACACATATTTGATTATGAGTGCATTTGGGACTAAATACATTGAACAAGGAGGGAAAAAATAATAAGAGTGATAGTCTGAAAAGAGGCCTTTTCTGCCTCCTAGTGGCATCAAAGAGAGAGAGTGAGAAAAAAAAAAAGAATTAGTCCTTTCACATTTTGTCTAGCAGGGAGGTAGCAGGAATATGATTAATGTTCCGCAGCCTGAGCATGTATGTGGAGGCAGCCATGCATTTGCATCATAATCCCCAGTCACATCATTATTGGCTCTTTTACAAGATGCTTATTTACAGGCTTTTATGCAAATCAGATTCATGTGGGAATCCTTTCCATATAAGAATACGCGATAGGATTCGTTTTTTTTTTTATATTAGCAGTACATTTTTAGGCGTTTGTGTGTGATCTGAAAGAAGTGTTAAGTGATTTTTTTTAAACATCTAATCTGATCTAATAAAACATAAAGACACTAGAATAAACTTTATAATGAAAGTAAATGAACATCAGCATCATTTTATATAAACTTAGATGTTAGTTGAGGTTTAATATTCCTGTGTTTGTTTGTTTGTTTTTATTATAAATGACATACTTTAGTGTTATGTAAGAGGAAAGTATTTGTGCGTAAATGTTTTCATGGTACTGGTCTCTTTTACTTTTAAGGATGTGTGTGTTCATGTTAACGGTGCCGGTGACGTCACGGCTCCTGGACTCCTCTCTCTCTCCTTTACACACACATTCTCTCTCTCTTTCTCTCTCTCTCTCTCTCTCTCACACACACACACACACCCTGTGAGGCGGCAGCAGCAGACGCTCAGTGCTGCTCTCAGTGTGCGGAGCGGAGGAGGACGGACGGCACACACGGCTGGAGTTATGCCTCAGCTCCGGGAATACATATCTCCCCTCTTTCTGTTGCGTGCGCCGGTTTTTCCTCTTCTATCCCCCTTTCGAGTTCACTTTTACCCGTTACGTTTCCTTTGGAGAAAAGGATAAGGAAAACCGGTCGTGCGTCATGGTGCGACTTTGCGCATTATATCTGGATCTTTAAAAAAAAAAAAAAAAAAAAAAAAGACAAGATAAAGTGATTGTTTATTTGTTTTTGTTTTTGTTTTTTTTTGCCTTGGACTAAAATGAAGCGCTTTTTCTGCGTGGAGGGGATGACAGACAGCGTTTCGCAGCAGCCAGTGTCTGTGTGTGAATATTTGGCTGCAGCTGCTGCTGATCTGCGTGAAGCCAGTGAATAAATCGGCGCACTGTGGAAGGAAAAGGGGGTTGCAGTAAGTGGCTTTTTCTCCCCCTCACTTCTCCTCTCTGCCTCTGACAATGTGCCAAGTCCAACCACCGCACAGGATCCCGCTGATTGACGGTGGTTTCGCTTTTTTTCTTTTCTTTTTTGATTGATGTTTATTTTATTTTTATTTTTTTAAAGCAGGGATTTTTTTTTTCTTTCTTTTTTTTCTTTTTTTTTTTTTTTTTTTGACTAAAACTGAAGGTCAATGGAGAGATTTGCGCTTCTTCAGTGCGTCACGGTCCCGTTTTAACACCAAATAACGGTGGTGCGCCTGTTTTTTTGCGCGCCTGTGTGCTTGTGCGTGCATGTGTGTTTGAGTGCGAGAGCGCGTCTACCTCCTTTTTTTACCCCCCTTCCTCTCCTTACTGCAAGAACTTACTCCTTGATAAATATCCATTTTTATTTTAATTTTTTTTCCATCTTTTTCTTTCCATCCAAGGCTGGCGCTGCAAAGTTAAATGCTGGATCTATATCACAGCGACCATTTTTGGCTGTAAAAATGCTGAGCGGCGTCCTCTTTCTGAGCGTCCTCACGGTCACCAGCCTGACACCGTCCGAAACGGAGAGCCGCAAAACTTCAGCCTCCAAAGACATCTGCAAAACCCGCTGCGCCTGCGAGGAGCGGGAGAACATACTCAACATCAACTGTGAGAATAAAGGATTTACAACCGTCAGTCAGTTCCAAGCGCCCCCAAATAAAATCTCCCAGCTTTTTCTAAATGGGAACTTCCTATCGAGGCTCAGCGCCAATGAATTTGTCAGTTATGGCAATGTCACCTCACTGCATCTGGGAAATAATGGCTTACAAGAGATCCGGACTGGAGCCTTTAATGGGCTTCGGTTCCTGAAGCGACTCCACTTGAACAACAACAACCTGGAGGTGATTAAAGAGGACACCTTTGCAGGACTAGAGAGTTTGGAGTATTTACAGGCAGACTATAATTACATCAGCACCATAGAACCTGGTGCGTTCAGTAAACTCAATAAGCTCAAAGTGTTAATCCTCAATGACAACCTACTGTTGTCTTTGCCTCCCAATATTTTCCGTTTCGTGCTCCTCACCCACTTGGATTTACGTGGCAACCGGCTGAAAATGCTGCCGTTTGCAGGGGTTCTGGAGCACATAGGTGGTATTATGGAAATCCAATTAGAGGAGAACCCGTGGAATTGCACCTGTGATCTGATTCCCCTCAAATCTTGGCTGGATACCATCTCAGTGTTCGTGGGGGACATAGTGTGTGAGACACCGTTCAGGCTGCACGGTAAAGACATCACCCAGCTCATAAAGCAGGATCTGTGCCCACGCAGAAACGCCGGGGAGCGCGTCCACCCCCCATCTGATTCCCACTTTCAAGGGGCCCTACCCCCGACCTATCACCCCGGCATGATCACCCCCACCCGTGCACCCAAAGCTTCCCGTCCTCCCAAAATGCGCTACAGACCCACCCCTAGAATCAACAAGGACAAGCATGTCTTCGGGCCCATAATGGTTTACCAGACGCGCTCCCCCGTGCCCATGTTGTGTCCCAGTGTGTGTGTGTGCACGTCACAAAACCCCGACAGTGGATTGAACATCAACTGCCAAGAGCGGAAGTTGCATAACATCAGCGAGCTGAACCCCAAGCCCTCATATCCCAAAAAACTGCACCTGACCGGTAACTATTTACAAGTGATCTATAGAACGGATCTCACTGAGTACAGTTCTCTGGAGCTGCTGCATTTAGGGAATAACAGGATAGCTGTGATTCAGGAAGGTGCGTTTGAAAACCTCACCAATCTCAGGAGGCTTTACCTGAATGGGAATTACATCGAATCGCTTTCACAATCACTTTTTGCGGGCCTGCAGTCGCTCCAGTATCTGTATTTGGAATACAACATCATCAAAGACATTTTACCACAGACATTTAACTCTTTGCACAACCTTCAGCTGCTGTTTCTCAACAACAACCTGTTAAGATCGCTCCCTGACAATGTGTTCGGGGGCACCATGCTAACGAGACTCAACCTGAGGAATAATCATTTCTCGTATCTGCCGGTTCGAGGTGTGCTGGACCAGCTCTCGGCGTTCATCCAGATAGACCTCCAGGAGAACCCCTGGGACTGCACCTGCGACATCGTGGCACTCAAAAACTGGATGGAGTTGTCCAGTACCAGCGTGGTGGTTAACGAAATCACATGCGACTCCCCCTCTAAGCACGCGGGTCGGCTGCTGCGCTCGCTTCGCAATGAGGCCATCTGCCCCGAGCCCAGCGAGGTCCCCCCTCCACAGCACGCCCCCCCTACGAAAGCCCCAACATTAATAAGCCCCGGTACTGAGCCCACTGCCCCCTCCTTCTCCTCTTCCTCTTCTTCTTCTTCTTCTTCATCTTCCTCCTCTTCTGCCTCTTCTTCATCTTCACCTTCTTCTTCTTACAGCTCAGTCAGTCCCACTGAATCCAGAATCCACACCCCCGAATTGCACCCTGAGGTTCCACTCTCCGTCCTGATTCTTGGGCTTCTAGTTGTTTTCATCCTTTCCGTCTGTTTCGGAGCAGGCCTCTTTGTTTTTGTTCTGAAACGGCGCAAAGGGGTGGAGCACGTCCCCACAGGCGCCAACAACTTAGATCTCAACTCTTTTCAAGTGCAATACGGCTCCTACAATCCTGAACCCACCCAAGATAAAACATCTGAAAGCCATGTTTATAACTACATCCCCCCACCTGTGGGCTCCATGTGCCAAAACCCCATTTACATGCAGAAGGATGGCGAACAGGTGGCGTATTACCGTAACCTGAAGGAGCTCAGCTTTGGGCCCCTGGATGTAAAAAAGGATGACATCCTCACCCGTAGTCCAGGGGCCTACACCATCAGCACAGTGGATTTTATGGATAAATCACCAACATCGTGCAGTTTGACCACCCCAGAGCCCCCGGAGATGTTGTATCAAAACATAGGGGAGAGGCCAAACAAAGAATTACCCACAGGTGCAGGTGCCCCTCCTTTCACTTACAACTTTTGCACTTTACCTAAGAGACCTTGCATCGTGCCCCCCTACGAGGCTGCGACAGCCCGGCGGCATATCACCAACCAGGACCGGTTGAACAAAACTGTACTGTACGGGACCCCCAGGAAATACTACGGGGCTGAAAACCCTTCCAAAAACAATGAGCACCCACTGCTGCTCCCTGGGAAGCTAAAAACAGAACCAGATTACCTGGAGGTTCTGGAGAAACAGACTGCGATGAGCCAACTGTAAGATAGCGACACTGGCCCCCCCCAGGTTCTGTGCAGCATTCATAATAATCACGCAGTTACTGTAATAATAGCCCTCTCTATATATCTATCTTATCTATCTGTGTTCAATCGTCCATGATTGACTGGAAGTGAACCGACGCCTTTGATGATTTTTCTTTCTCTCCTCCTTTTCTTCTCCTTTTTTTCCTTTTCAAGATGTATAAAAGGATTATAAGAAGTATATTATTATGCAGTTCTATTTTTTCTCCTGGAAAGTATAAATTATTTCTTCATTTTTGAAAAAAATGAAATTCTAAAAGACTCTTGATGATGGCAGGTAATATAATGGGCAGGACTGTGTACAAATACGGCTTTGTGCTTTTCATAAAACTGTATTTTTTTTTTTTTTCCCTGTGAAAAACCTGAAAAAGTATGAAATAATTATTCTTTGTAGAAGAGGAGATGCAGCAGATTGACATTCCTGTACATACTTAGCCTCCACAGGTAAATGGTGAGTGTTAAACCATAAACAAAAACCTTTCCAAACCCAACAAGCGGCAAAATCTTACTCCAGAAAGTGCCTTTGCACTCAACTATTTTATCAACAAATGCTCTCTGCAAAATGGAAATGTTCATTTCTTTTTTGAAAGTGCTGTATTTTAAAGAATCAAATCTTTATGTAAAATAGAAGACTTATTTGTCTGTTTAAAAAGAAAAAAAGTGAGAAAAAAAAAAAAAAGAACTTGAGACTGGGTGTGAAATGATCTATGGGTTCTTGACAGGGAGAATCATGTTATTTTGCTTTCAATATAAGTGTCTTTGGAGATGTACAACTTATAGAGAACATTGTATGCTATAGGGGAGCAATACAGCGCGGCGAAATTGCGCCATTAAATTTTCACTGAAGCACTTTGTCAAGACCCTGAGCTTGAGGTAATTTTTGTTTAGTCTGTGCATGATTATTTTTGGATGCTGCAGTGTGCTGTTGACTGTGTGTATGTGAGTGTGTACATGTGTGAGGTGGGAAAAAGACATCGAAAACAGAGCTTGTCTGCAGCCCCTCCCTCCTTCTCTCCCTCCCTCCCTTCCTTCTCTCTCTCTCTCTCCACTGAAATCCGAATGATTGACAGTGGCTTTGCTTTGTGGTTTCTTTGTGAGTCGGACGATAGCTGTTGCTTCTGTCTCAGACCTGACACAGCATTTCCTCTTAAATTCCCACCGCTCCCTCCGAACAGCTCCAACGCCGATGTTGCAACGCTAGACGAGAGGTTCAATACAGTCTTAAGAAAGCAGGAAACAGTGTCAAAATAACATTTATAAATAGGTTTTATCTGGGCCCTTGAGAGACATCAAGATCGGAAAAAAAGTGACTTCTTGCTTCTTGGTTGTTTTTTTTTTTTTGTAATCTTGCAGGAAAGAAGAGTTGTCTTTAGTGCAGCAATTAGCGCTAGTGCATTGCTCCATGTGGACAAGCATTGACAGCAAATGGAGAGTGGTCTGCTGCAGTGGAAGGGTTTCTCTGCGTCGTATAGTTCAAAGGTGACCCGGTCTACATGTAGTGTCACCCATGCTTGTGCCTCACCCAGCTGTGTGACACACATGAACCGCGCTAGCCGCTCTAATGCTAATTCTGTTTTCTGTCCTTCAGCTTGAGTTGACATTGGCCCTTTGTATCCTCTGTGAATGGTCTCCCAGCGGCCAAATTCTTCTCTTCCCCCCCTCTCCTCTCCTCTTTTGTACCCCCCTCCCTTCCTCTTCCTCCTCCTTCTCTGTCTTTTGTCCTCTTGTACCCCCCCCCCTCCCCCCCTCCTTCTGCTCAATCTCTTCTCTGCTATTGTGCAGCTGTCCAAGGTGCTGAAATGTTGCCGGCGCGTTCCAATCTTACGTTCCGGAGCCTGTGCTAAGGAGATGAGGGGACTTTTGACTCCCTCGAGCTGGAGTGGGTGAACTGATGTGGACCCCTGGGAGATTATAGTCTTACTGAGCTGTGTGACTTTGTAGTTTGTGGGGAATCTTTGACCAAAACTAGTCTGAGCCTCTCACTGTAAGCTGGTTTTGCTCCTTTGTTTTATGATGTTTGGAGGCTTTTTTTTTTTTTTTGGGCTCAAAGTGTTTTTATTGCATATCTAGTCATGGAAAAGCATAATTCAGTCATTGTTTTTTGTTTTTTAACCTGAACATTCCCACCCTGTTGCACCAAAAAAAAAAAAAAAAAAAAGATAATTGACAATAATAATAATAATTAATAAATAAATAAATAGATAAGGGACATAGATATTAGTCACATACTCGTATTAATAAAACTCCTCTGGAATAAGTGAGGGATCTACCTCTTTTATGTGATTCAGAACAGGTTGCCAGGTACTGAAAAACTTATTGGCACATCCTCTTATAGAATATCTGATTTTTTCCAATGTTAAATGATGTTAAAGATCCAGAAACCAAGATTTAAATGTTGGAGGTTGCTTATCTTTCCATTTTAGTAGTATTACTCTACGAGCTAGAAGAGTGGTGAAGGCAATCAGATTTTTAGATTTTTGGTTAAAAGAATGTAATGTAATGCCAAATATTGCAATTGTTGCCTCAGGTTCAATATGAGACCCTGTTACATCAGAAAGAAATTTAAATATAGACTGCCAAAAGTTTTTCAGTTTTGAGCAAAACCAGAACATATGAGACAGTGTAGCCGGTTCAGCTTCACAACGATCACAAGAAGGATTCAACTCCCAATTCAATTTTTATCAACTTCACTTCAGACCAATGCAGTCTGTGAACCACTTTGAATTGAATTACTCGATGTCTTAAACAGATTGAGGATGAATGAATGTTGTGAAGTATAGATAGCCATATATCTTCAGAAAACTCTGTGGCCAGTTGTATCTCCCATTTTCTTTGAACATATGCCAAGGGTTCCAGATTAGAGGAATTGATCACAGTGTATATTTTGCGAATTGTCCCTTTGGAATGTGGATCTATGTCCAAAATAGTTTCGAGAAGTGAGTCAGGTGGCTGGGAAGGGAAGTAGCTGAGTGAAGAAGACACTGGAGATACTTGAAGGAGTGAGAGTCTGGAATTTGAAACTTGGCTTTTACTTGCTGAAATGAGGCAAAAAGTCCATGATGTTTGGAGGTTTTAACAGAATATTGTTCCTTTGAAGGAAAATGCAACCTCTTGAAAACAATTTGAGCTTTAGGTTTTTACATCCTCGCTGTATTTTGAGGTACAAAGTTGAATGTTGATGTATTGATGTCAGTCTGACAAACAGCTTGCACTGCAGCCTGTCTCATTCTCTTTTAACATTGCCCTGCATTAAGCACTTTTGTACTAACAGAAATGAGAAAATTATGAATAATACATGCACCATGCACTTTACAAATTGTTATTTATGTTTCTGGGCTGCTCACAAAACATTTTTTCTCCACCAGCATACAAATTTAGTTTTGTGAGCAGCTTCTTTATTTCCTTTGGGCTGCATGCAAAGAGAAGACAGGGTTCATCAACCACATACTAAAGCTTCCTTTTCAAAGATGGCCTTATGTCACTATAAAATTATACTGTAAAAAGAATATAACTGTAAAGTTCCATTAAATATAAGGGTCAGTGTCGGAGTTTCACTTGAAGATAGTTACTTTTTGAGGGTAGACCATAAAATTATGACACTTTATATAATTTCTATCTTAAAATTGTTTGGCAGCTTATATTATTGTTGATTAATTTGAAGACTTTTCCATTAAGAGCCTTTTTTTTTTTTTCAGTTATATGACATACAGGATGGGGAAGCAAAATTTACAATATTTTGAGGCAGGGATTGAAAGACAGTGTATGACCAATTAGTTTATTGAAAGTCATGACAATTTATTTGCCACAAGAAAATGTACATAATAGAAAATGTTTTTATTCTATGTGTCCTCCTTCTTTCTCAATAACTGCCTTCACACGCTTCCTGAAACTTGCGCAAGTGTTCCTCAGATATTCGGGTGACAACTTCTCCCATTCTTCTTTAATAGTATCTTCCAGACTTTCTCGTAACAGTTTTGCTCATAGTCATTCTCTTCTTTCCATTATAAACAGTCTTTATGGACACTCCAACTATTTTTGAAATCTCCTTTGGTGTGACGAGTGCATTCAGCAAATCACACACTCTTTGACGTTTGCTTTCCTGATTACTCATATGGGCAAAAGTTTCTGAAAAGGTATGGATAATAGTGTTAGGTATGATTATGACATCAATATATGTTTGGTTTCAAAACAATTGACGTAGTGCCTGCTGAGAAAAAACAACTAAATGTTCATTGTAAATTTTGCTTCCCCACCCTGTATTTATAGGAAATACCATTTCCTTGAGTACTAACGTTATTAAATCTTCATTAAATGTCTTGCTTTGTTCAACTAATAACCCAAAAACCCCAAAACCAAGTACATAAAAAGCACAATATTCATATTTATAATGTAGTGATATATAAGTATAAAATATACTGTACTTGAGTATGGTTCTTGAGTAAATGCACCTAGTTACCATCTGAAAAGACAACATGAAATCATCACATCTTGTATAATTTTGGCCTAAAAATAGCTATAACATTAAGTTTTTTTGATAATGTGATAATAATTGATTGATCTGATGATGTTTTCATGAAACAGTCTTTGCCAAGAGTGATAAACCCCTAATACACAAATATGAATATTGTGCTTTTTATGTACTTTGTTTTTGGGTTTTGGATTATTAGTTGAACAAAACAGGACATTTAATGAAGATTTAATAACATTTGTACTCGTTTTTCTATAAATGTTTCCTGTAAACGAGAAAAAAAAAAAGTTCTTAATAGAAATACCTTTAAATTAATCAACAGACAATAATATAAGTTTCCGAACAATTTTAAGATTGAGATCGTACAAAGTGTCATGATTTTATGATCTACTCTCATTAAAAGCACTAAAATGTGTTTTTAAGCCTAATTATTGAATCTAAAATGAATTACTTCAGGATAATACGGAAAAAATACATCTGAAAACGCAGGTATGGGAAGCACCGAGGGTTAAAACTGAGCAGATTATTGCAAACTTATTCCAAATGACAGGTAACATTATTCCATCCTTACACCTGCTGTCACTCAGAGGTTGGATTAGTGTCATCTGACCCAGAAATTTGACCTTTGACACCAGCAAAACCCCAGCGGTTCACACTTTCCTTCCATGATTGATTGTTTCAATAAACTAGCATTACCAGACAGGAAAGTGCAGTTTTCACTCAGTAAGCAGAGTTTTGGATAACGACATTTACAGCAGAAATGTATTCCGCAGGGAATGCACTTGCAGCCCTGCACACCTGAAGAAAAAAACAAAACAAAAAACAACTTCTTTAATGTTGTTTTATTGCTATTGCTGCATGAAACACCTCATTTACTCCAAAGTCTGATATTTTCCCTGTCTTTCCTTCCCTTTATCTATTTACTCGTGGCCTCTTAGTGTCGTAACTTTTTTTTCACCGCCGCCGTATCGAGTTTCTTTCACTCCCTCATCCTTACCTCCAAACCCACCCTCCCTCCCTCCCTCCCTCCCTCTTTCCTTCCATCCACCCTCTCTCTTCTGGTTTTTCTGGTGCAAAGGCGCACGGCGGTGAGCAAGGGGGAGATGCTGCGGTAAGCAAAGCTGTGAATGCTGTCATGCGGGCTTCCTTTTTAACAAGCTTCGCCATTTCAGCTGCTGTGTGAATGGGGCAGAGTAGAAGAAAGAAGGAGAGGGAGAAAGAGAGTGAGAGGTCGGCAGAGATGAACGGAAGGAGAGGGAGAGCTGTTCATTCCTCTGCTTTCTTTTTTTTTTTTTTTTTTTTCTTGAAAATGGAGTGATTTTCCTTCCTTGGGCACAATAGGTCCTCTGTGTCTTTTTAGTAGCAGTGGAGGAATGAGAGGGAGCGCACACACACACACACACACACACACACACACACACACACACACAGGGGATATAACTGAGGGTTGGAACATGTGCCGCCTTGCACACCAATGAGGAAGCTTTCTACACAGAACACTCTCCTCTCTTATCTTGCAGCCCTGGGAGTCTTGTGCATGTGTGTGTATGCATGTGTGTATGCGTGTGTGTGTGTGTATGTGTGTGTGTGAATGAACAAATGAGTGAGGACTAAATGAGTGCATGCATTCATATACTCATATACTGTATTTGTCAGCGTCAAAATGCGTAACTTTCATGCTTTTTTTGGATAAGATTTAACCCTTTCGTGCATGAATTACGCGAACCTGAATCAAGATTTTTTTCTTTTTCCTGAGTGTTTTTTATTTTTCTATAGGCATGAAAAAAAAAAAAAGGGATTCGGATGTTTTTATGAACTTATTTTTCATGGAGTTACAAACATATCTACTCAGCTGGATATATTTGATTAATTTTTGAGTAAAGAAACATGTATTTACTGTCATACTACGTGAAAACTATGAATTTTTTTTTTTTTTTTCAATGCTGCTAATCTGATGTTTTCTCACATTTTAACCCTTTCATGCATAGGTCATTCTACAGGTTATTCTCCAGCTGCTCTCTTGTATATTAATGGGTTTTGTTGTTTTAGTTCCATATGAGCCAACACAGTGGACACTTATGCATCATCCCATACACTGACATTCAAACCATTACTGTAACTGTGCTGTTCTTGATAAACCTGATCTACAGTGACATGTCTGAATGTAAATCAATTGTTATTTGTTGGACAAAAAGTTTTTGTTTTTGTTTTTTTTTGCATATTATTCCCATGACGTGAGTAATTACTAGCATTAGAATACGTTAAAATGAGAGAAGACATCAGATTAGCAGCATTAAAAATGTTTTTATTTCATTGTTTTCATATCACTTTCTAATATTGGGTTTTAAACACGTTTCTTTACTTCAAAAATTAAATGCATGGATATTTTTGTAACTCCATAGAAAAAAAATCCTCAATCACATTGTGTTTTTCATGGCTAAGGAGGAATAAAAACACTCAAAAAATAAATCTTGACTCAGGTTCTCACAATTCATGCATGAAAGGGTTAACATACTATAATACTAGCTATTACTCCCTCAGATAATATGCAAAAAAAAACCCAACTTTTTGTTTTAAAAGGAACTTTTCATTACAGTCTAATTGATTTATACTCAAATATGTTCCTGCAGATCAGGTTTATCAAGAACATAATGTAAAGTTACAGTGATGGTATGAATTGCAGTGTATGGGATGATGCATAAGCGTAAACTGCGTTGATTGATATGCAAGTAAAACAACAAAATTTCTGAAAATACAAGAGAACAACTGTAGGATAGCTGTCCACTGTAGTTACAACTACACATGAAAGGGTTAACTGCATAAAACAGCCGGATAATGCTCTCTCTCTCTCTCTCTTTTTACACTCTAAGTCTACCTCTCTCGCCCTCACTCAGTCACCTCCCCTTTTCTATCGTTCCTCGCTGAGTGATGTGATAAAGGTCTATAAATTTGTATTCCCACAGTGTTGGCTCAACGCATGGATAAGCGATTCAGAGATGACTTTGAAGCATAAGCGCCATTGCTTTCACTTGATTTATAATAGGCGTTTTCAGGGCCCTTTTCCCTGCGTGCAACAGCATACAGG
The DNA here is from genome assembly GCF_902148855.1 of Sphaeramia orbicularis. Classification (NCBI taxonomy): domain Eukaryota; kingdom Metazoa; phylum Chordata; class Actinopteri; order Kurtiformes; family Apogonidae; genus Sphaeramia; species Sphaeramia orbicularis. Next base: position 40,129,165 of record NC_043966.1, on the reverse strand, counting down.
TGTGTGTTGAACTTCTGCAGAGGCTTTTTTTTTTTTTTTTAACGTGCATTTTTAATCATTTTGATGCAGATTGCCACAATCCACCTCCAACCCCCCCCCCCCCTTTCCTCATCCCTGCTGTATGTGTGCGTTTCCCTATCCTATCATTCCGTTTCCCCTTTAATTCATTTCCAATTATGTTATGTCATCTCAGGCTGTCATTTGCTATTTGAAAAGGTTTGTGTTTCATTTCAGCGTCCACGGTTCTAGTCTCTATCTGGGTATTTGTTTCGTTTACCTCTGCAGTGTCCTCGCAGATACTCAAACTTGGTTATTACCGCAAGTGACATTTAATGTATTGCATTGCATAGCTGTGTTAATATTAATATAATGTGCAAAAAAAAAAAAAGGGAAATATGCTGCGTTTTGAGCATTTGGAACGTGTACTAGATCCTCAAGAGCTCTCTGTTCTGTCTGCAAATATGAGACTGACAGATGGCAGGACGATTACTGCTTCATGTGTCAGTTTTTTTTGCTGGTTCCCAGGCTTCATGGAATCTCAGTCTCTTTGGTTTGGACTGATTTTCTGTTGCGTTTTGTTGTTAAATTCTTCTGCATGTCTTTAATCCGCTGCGGTGCACATGGTCGAACTGAACAATGAGATGGGGGTAATGGGTTTAACAATGAGCTGTGGGCCCCCGTTGTGCATTCAGGGCCAGATTTCATGCCTGTTTTTCTTGAGCAAAACAGTGTATTTCCATCCAGATATTTTTATCAAGTCTGCCAAAAAAAAAAAAAAAAAAAAAAAAAAAAAAAAAAAACAAGTGGTGCCAGGTACAACAAACCCCGCCCCTTGCATTTATTGTAGCTTATTTTGGCATCGATCCAGCTGATGTCATCATGTCTATGCATGTGGTGATGTCAGCATAGCAATTGTCTCTATATATGTGCCAAGTTTGAAGTAAATTGAGACAAAATTCATGGTTTTATAGACATTTTAAATTTCACCCATTGTAAGTAAATGGGAAAAAAAAAATAAAATAAAAAATTCATAAAAAATTTGAACTTTGACCTACTTTTCCCAAAATGTAATGACATCTATTCTGGGTCACTGGCAATCTATAAACCCAATTTGGTATGAATTCAAACAATAGTTTTGCTGCTACAGACATTTGAAATTTCCCCCATTGTAAGTACATGGGAGAAAAAAAAAATAATTAAAAAAATTCATGAAAAATGTGAACTTTGATTTACTTTTCCCAAAATATAATGACATATATTCTGGGTCATTGGCAATCTATAAACCCAATTTAGTATGAATTCAACCAATATTTTTGCTCTGAACATAAACCCAGTGTCTCCATCCACTGTCATTGATCCAACTCCATGGGTTTTACTGGTGAATCAATGTTGTAGAAGATGACGGTGTTTCCACGGTAACTACAGAGCCTGTAAACCAGGGGTGTCAAACTCATTTTAGTTCAGGGGCCACATCCAGCCAATATGATCTAAAGTGGGCCAGACCAGTAAAGTAATATAAACAATAGGATAAGAACTTTTGAGTGAAAAAAAGTAAATTCCGTAAAATAAAAAATACACTTAAATATGCTTAAATATCCTATAATACACGCAAAAATACACTTAATTATGCTCAAGAATCCTACAATACATGCAAAAATACACTTAAATATGCTTAAATATCCTACAATACACGCAAAAATACACTTAATTATGCTCTAAAATCCTACAATACACGCAAAAATACACTTAATTATGCTCAAAAATCCTACAATACACTCAAAAATACACTTAGATATGCTTAAATATCCTACAATACACGCAAAAATACACTTAATTATGCTCTAAAATCCTACAATACATGCAAAAATACACTTAAATATGCTTAAATATCCTACAATACACGCAAAAATACACTTAATTATGCTCTAAAATCCTACAATACACGCAAAAATACACTTAATTATGCTCAAAAATCCTACAATACACGCAAAAATACACTTAAATATGCTTAAATATCCTACAATACACGCAAAAATACACTTAATTATGCTCTAAAATCCTACAATACATGCAAAAATACACTTAAATATGCTTAAATATCCTACAATACACGCAAAAATACACTTAATTATGCTCTAAAATCCTACAATACACGCAAAAATACACTTAATTATGCTCAAAAATCCTACAATACATGCAAAAATACACTTAAATATGCTTAAATATCCTAGAATACACCCAAAAATACACTTAATTAAGCTAAAAATCCTACAATTCACGTAAAAATACACTTAAAATTCCGTAATCAAAGTGTTTACATCTATGAATTGTACTTGAACATAACATGAACAAATATGAACAACCTGAAAATTCTTTAGTAAAATAAGTGCAATGTTAACAGTATTATGCCTCAGTTTATCATTTATACATGCGAATCACAACTTAGAGATCACAGTGGATCTACAAATACACCAAACATTAAATAACAAGGAAAGTATTATTAAAATTCCACATACTTCTCTTAAGACATTTCAGATATTCGCTTTTTTTTTTTTTTTGTGAAAGACTGGTCTGTAAATGTAAACATTTTTGTGTAATTTTACATTTTTTACACTAAAACAGAGACAAATTTGCAGTTTTCATTATTTATAGTTTATTATGATAGTATTTTACTGTTCTGATCCACTTTAGAATTAACTGACCTAAAATTATTTTAACAGCCTTGATTGTTAATATTTTCAGTGTCATTTTTGGATTTCACAAATTCATCCCACGGGCCGGATTGAACTCTTTGGCGGGCCAGATTTGGCCCCCGGGCCGCATGTTTGACACCTCTGCTCCAAACAGTCATATCTGATGACCATGAAAAGATGACAAACTGCATTTTACACCAATTATTTCCATGTATTGACAGGATTAGTGAATCAACAGGTATTAAATGTACTAGATCAGTAGATGGTTTTGCCAGTGGCTGTTCGGGTCTTTATGGGTTAAATCCAATTGGACACTTTTGTGTATTTCACATCGTAAACTAAGCACCTATACATGGTTTTTATTGCCGTTTTCCACCTAATATAACATGTATGGTTAGTTTCTTTAAGGTTACAGTCTGTTTATTGATCCACATAAATGAAAAAAACTATTTATTCATGAAATCTGTTCCCCAAGTATCAAAACTTTCTGTGATTCTGCAGGTTTTTTTTGTCCCCATTTCCACTTTTTAATGCTCAAATCTAAACAGCTGGATGGACACACACCCACCGACACTTTCTGCCACAACGTATTTATCAAACAGGTGCACCAGCCTGGAGACGTAATTTTATCAAGTGATTGCAGAGTGCACTTCTCTGCACACTGCATATGTGCTTACAGCAGGGTCATGCATATAGGCACAGGCTGATTATGTATTTGCTCGGCTCACACAGTCTGTGAAGGTCAGTTTTGCTGGAAATTTCCCTGTGTCAGGAGACTGGGTTTTCATTTACAGTGTTGGATTTTTATAAAAAGAAACATGCAATGAAAAATTATTTTAAAAAGATAAATAAATAAATAAATAATAAATAAAAATGCATCCAATCCAATCTAATCATGCAATTGACTCATTTAATATTTATCCTTGACTCATTACCTGCCGTCGACCATAGTGACAAGAAAAAAAAAAAAAAGAAAAAAGAGCAAAATTTAGATGTGTTATTTCTCTCTGTGCTGTCTGTTTGTTCCATCTTTGACAGATCCCACCCCTTAACCCATAAAGACCCAGTCCTACTTTTGTGGCAGTTCTTAAATGATTTTTTCCCTCTGTTTATAACCTTTCTTAACTAATTTATCGCCATTTATTCTAATATAATACACTATATTTTGCGTTTTTAAGTATAAATCAAGTATTTTCCTATATTTAACCCTTTCATGCATAGTGGTCACTCCAGTGGACAGCTGTTCTACAGCTGTTCTCTTGTATATTCATGGATTTTGTTGTTCTTTTTTTTGTTTGTTTTGTTTTGCTTTTTATTAAGCTTTTTTTTTACACATATCTTTATTAAAGTTTTAAGACACTACATATCTTTTCTGGCATGAATTGGTAACATTATGTAGATCTCTCCCGAGCATAAACCCCCAGAATCACAAGCCCTCCCCATAGTTTTCATACAATTTATCAATAAATACATGTTTCTGTGCGTCAAAAATTAAACGTGTGGTGTCCAGCTGGGTGGACATTTTTGCAACTTCATGAAAAATACGCTTATAAGATTTTTTTTTTCCATTATTATTATTATTATTATTATTATTATTATTATTATTATTATTATTATTATTATTATTATTATTTTATTTATTTTATTTTTTAAATTTATTTTTTCAGAGGAAAATTTTCAATCACATTGTTTTTTTCATGCATAAAGAGGAATGAAAACACTCAGGAAAAAATTTGATGAAGGTTCTCATAATTTGTGCATGAAAGGGTTAATGTACTGGTCATGCAGATGTTCATAAAAGCTCAGATTAAAGTTGAGGGTCATTATATCAAAAACAGAGAAAACTGGAGAGAATTTGACTTTTTTTTAGTAAAATATATCATTAACTGAACATAAACTCTGAATTTAAACTTTCTTAAGTGATTTATCTCCATTTATTACAACATTATCCTTTATATTTTTCCACTTTTCACTGTAAATCATGTGTTTTTCAATATTTATTCCCTATACTTCATTTAGATGCTCATTTAAGCTCAAGGGCTATTATATCATAAAGAGAAAGATGAAGAAAAAGTGACTTTTTCTGTAAAATATCTCATTGACTGAACATAAACCCAGTGTGTCCATCCACTGTCATTGATCCAACTCCATGGGTTTTACTGGTGAATCAATGTTGTAGAGGATGATGGTGTTTCCATGGTAACTACGGAGCCTCTGAACATCCAAATGGGTCATATCTGATGGCCATAAAAAGACGACAAACTGTATTTTACACCAATTATTTACATGTATTGTTCGGATTAATGGATTAACTTGTATTCAACAAGATCAGTAGATGGTTTTGGCTGTCGGTGGATGTTTGGGTCTTTATGGGTTAATACATCTATTAAGTGCTGTTTGTGTCCTCGACTGAGTAATAAGCCAAGGCTATACTCAATTTAGCGTTATCTTGATAGCAGTTGTGGCAGCAAATTCTATGACAAATGCAATGTACATTTGCAAACACACCAACACACACGTAGACTTCTGTTTCAAATATTTTTTTATTTCGAAGCTTCATCACAGTTACAGATATGAAATCCCCCGGTTGGCACATCATGCTTTATTTTTAATATAAACACGATAAACACACATTCAAAAATAAACGGCATTGATAGGGTGAGAAAAGAAGAAAAAAAGAAGAAGAAAAAAGGAAAAAACAAAACAACAGGACAAAAAAAACCAAAAAAGACATATCATCCACCCCTCAATCCCCCTCCCCATCCCCAGAGCCATTAACCCATAAGGACCCAGTGTGACATTTGTGGCATTTCCCAAATGATTTTTTTCTCCATATTTACCCATCTTTAAATGATTTATCACCATTTATTGTAATATTATCTTTGTATTTTGTCTTTTTTTCAGTGAAATCAGGCATGTTCCTACATTTAATTTACTACTCATTCTGATGTTCATAAAAGCTAAGTGGAGGGTTATTATATCAAACCTAGAGAAAACTGAAGAAAAAGTGACTTTTTCAGCAAAATCTATCATGAATTGAACGTAAACCCAGTGTGTCCATCCACTGTCATTGATCCAACTCCATGGGTTTTACTGGTGAATCAATGTTGTAGAGGATGATGGTGTTTCCATGGTAACTACGGAGCCTCTGAACATCCAAATGGGTCATATCTGATGACCGTGAAAAGATGAATAACTGTATTTTACACCAATTATTTCCATGGATTAATGGGTCAACATGGATTCAACAGTTTAGATCAGTAGATGATTTTGGTAGATGGTGGATGTTTGGGTCTTTATGGGTTAAAATAGGTTGGTGTAGTGCTATGCTGTTGGCTATTGCTTACGTAGTGGATCTTAACTATTTGGCCTTTCCGTATATGACATCACTGGTTTCCAAATTTTTCCAAATTCTCCCAGCTCGTTGTTAAGTGTGTATCTAATCCTTTCTAAATGAAAGGTGTCCATCATTGTTGTTATCCAGACTTTAAAAGCTGGTGTCTCTTTTGACTTCCACAACAGGAAGGCCATAGGACAGGAGGTGACGCTGTACCTTCTGCATATTTCTGGAGCTTTCTGAAGCACCCAGTACAACCAGTAGGGGATCTGGTCTTAGCTGAACCTTAAAGATACTTGAAAAGAATGAAAATATTGCATCCCAGTATTCCTCTAATCTTGGGCATAGTACATAGCTATGTAGTAAGTCTAAACATTCTGCCCTAAAGCTATTCTTCAGTAACGTCCTGCAACGGATAAATAAATGAAATCAATGATCAGCTGAAATTTTAAAAGTTGAACACTGGCCTTTCTTTAACCCTTTCACGCATGACGTCCACATTTATATTTGTGGACACATAGTTTAAGCTCACTTTCCAGAAGGTTATAAAGGTAATATTCTCCAGACCACATGGGGGCAGTCTCTATAGACACTAAGCAATACAATAAAAAAAAAAGTATCATCTTCTGCTCTGTGATCTCATAAAGTTAACCTCTAAAGACCCAGCCATGGGTTTTCTATTCACATTTGGGAACACGAGTTTAACAGCTTTATACAAAAAAAAAAAGTCCACTGCAAAGGACATTCCATAAATGAATAATTAAAACAAATGCATCTGAAAAAACTGTTGCATCACCATGTTTCCAATCTAGAGAATTGTTTACTTAAAAAACCCAAATTTGTACATTCCTGGGTCTCAGGAGGTTAAATATCTTCTTAATAAAACCATATAAAAAAAACAAACAAAAAACTCAAAATGCATTTTAACTTCAGCCTAATTTTAAGTAATAAAATCAATATAAAAAAAAAATTCTAGATGCTTTTTTCCCCCTAATTCATGCATGAAAGGGTTAAGACAATGACCAATCAATGTTTTTGATTTTTCTTGTGGTCAGTTTGTCAATTTGACCTTCCAACACAAAAAAAAAAAAAAAAAAAGCTGGTAGCACAGCAGAGAAACAAACTGACAATCTATTATTACATCAGCTCTTATAAGGCAGCCACAGTTGAAAACAGTTAGATTCATATAATGTTCAATCCTTAGAAAAGGCAGGATACCACATGAGTAAACTGTAGTGTACGTTCAAGCTTTATGTCATTATTTTTTATCTGATTGTAACAGTTAGAATATGATCTTAACGGATATGCTCCTGTTTCTGTATCCTTAAAAGAGCCTTCTGTTAAAACCTCAAGAAACATTTTATTTTATTTTTTTTAGCTTTACTTCAATGCTAATATGATTTTGTCTTGAAATATCTTCATGCCTCGTGTCCGTACTATTCCAGTGTTTTAGGATCACTGAAACTGTGACTTTTGGAAACACTGACCTTGTTTTTTAGTTTGGAGACTCTGTGTTTGTGTTCTAGTCTGAATTGGCAAAAAAAAAACAAAAAAACAAAGCCTTTAAGTTTTAATATCAATGGTACAAATGCTTGGGCTCACTCATTCATCATGCCACAACCAGCCAAGATATCATCCTTCATCCAATATCCAGCGCCGTAATTAGAAAATACTGACTTTTCTTCTGCAGCTTTCTCATTTCTGTTCAAGTCAGAAGACTAAATAGAAAGATAAATGACCTGACATTGTCTCATGCTGCTGTTTTAAAGTGAAGCCATGTAAACCAGCTTTAGACTAGGTTCCATGTTGGTTCTATAACAGTTCAAGGAGTACAAGAGTTTTACATAATCTTAACAGTGACAGGTAATTATTACTGCTAGTCACTTATTTAACCTCGATACCTGTCTGAAAACACAACTGATGAATCCACATATCGACCCTGTAATCTTATATCGTAGTGTAGATTTCCCACCACTTGTAAATAGAGTCAAGAGATGTTTAGAGGTCGTGTTTCCACTCAGACCACTTCAGTTACAACATATTGAAAGACAAGTGTCTCGTTTTTGCTGTATTGTCAGCTGCCCTGGTCACATGATATGTATTTAGAGTTTGTCTGGAGGAAGATTATTACTACGACATTGTTTATATACTTGTTTGGATGGAGATCATTTTCTTTTTACTGATATTTTAGAACATTTTATGTGGACGTAGGCTTAGCTTATGCTCTGCTATAAACCAGCGGTTCTCAACTGGTCTGGCTTCAGGACCCACTATCACTCGTAAATGACAAGCCACGACCCAAACTGATAACAGCTGAACTTCTCGAATTCATTTAATAAAAAGATGGTGTGTTCTGAACCTGAGATAATGCAGAATAAGACAAGTTTAATAAAAAAGATAAACCAAACTGACCAGCAGGTGGTGATGTAAATATGGAAATATTCCCTTAAAATTGGGTACATTTTAACCAAAACCAAAAATGTGAACTCAGTTAAAAATTAAAAGTGCATTCAGTCACTTATCCAAGAATTAAACGCACTGAGGTTTTTGTCCTTGATGTCGGTAAAACCATATCTGAAGTAGTTGTTGTCATACCTGAGTTTCTCCATGATATGAATGGAAACTTTGTTGGTTCTTCTTTTATGCTGTGAAATGTCTGGTGTTAATTAGCATTACAGCGTATTACTGCCACCTACTGTTGGGGAGTGTGAATGGACGGGCTCAGAGCCACAAAAAGTAAAGTACAGGATTGGTTTCTTAATATTATTTTTTGCCCAGACTAGGGATGTAACAATTACCGGTACAACGATAAACTGCTGTAAAATTGCCAACGGTCAGTATTACTGTTTAAATTCTAATAATCATAATAACAGTGTTTGATTACCGCAACTTTCCGGAGAAAACACCTATGTAAAGATCTGCTTTTATGCCAAATACTTGAGTATAGTTTTAATTTATTACAATTTTAATTTTATATACCTAATATTTGGAACCAATATTCACTTTTGAAGTCTTTGAAAAGGTTTGTTAAGCATCTTTGTGTTATTTATGCAATGAATTCTATACATTTTTCAAGTCGGATTTTATATAATTTTTTGTGTATTCTGGCCTTTTATGTTGATATAGTAAGTTAAAGTAAAAAAAATGAAAAAATAGGCAGATGATATAAATGAAGTTGAGCTGGACAAAAAAAGATACCAAACATGGGTATAGTAAACCTTGTTTTTTTTTTTTTATGTAGTATATAAAGGCAAAATCAAAAGTACTTAAACATGACCAAAATAGGCTCAGACCACTAAGGGTTAATATTTGAATGTTTCTGCCAAGAGAAAGTGCATTGTGCCAATTATTATTATTATTATTATTTTTATTTTTTTTTAATTAATTAATTAATTAATTTATTTCAAAATACAACTTGGTTGAATTATTTCAGTGTGTGTATTAGTACTTTTTGAACATTTTGAGCACAATTTCAACAGTACCGCAATAATAATGATAACCGTGATAATTTTGGTCACAATAACCGTGATATGAAATTTTCATTTCGTTACATCCCTAGCCCAGACAAAGGCCCATGACCCACTGAAAAAGGGTTTGCGACCCATTTTTGGGTTCAAAAGTATTTCAAAGTAAGGTTTTCAAAAGTATTCCCATTCATTCCTCAGGTAGAAGTATAGATACTAGTGTTAAAAAAAACTTCTGCAGAAGTCAAAGTATCAACACAAGCTTTTTACTCCAGTAAAAGTGTAAAAGTACTGGTTTCAAAACTACTTAAAGTATAAAAGTAAATGTAAGAGGAAAATACTATTAGGACAAAAGCTTAGGCAGTGCCACAGGGGCCTATAGTGCACTACCCCACCTCCCAAAAACCATGTTTCTAAAGGACAAAATGACTATAATGTTATATTAAAATGTTAATGTTGAAACATTTGGGATGCACTAGTCTACCTGTTTCAGTGTATATATGCCCATTGAAAATTAACACATTTTAGTCCAATGAAAATGCATTAAAGAACGGTATATGTGTTCTACTGAGCATTAACATGTGTTTCATGGAGCCAGAGATATGATGACTAGTTGAATATAAGTATTGGAATGGTGCAAAAAGTCAGCTGTGACGGCTTGGATTTTTTTTACTTGAATAATGACAAGCTGGAACAAAATAGAAATGAGACTATTTTTAAAATGTAAGGAGGAGAAAGAATTCATGTGAATATAAAGTTGGAGATTGTTACTTAAACACAAGCTGTAATTAGAAATAAAGTTGTCCTCCGAAGAGAGGGGGTGGTGGCGGGTTAAAAAAAAAAAGAGAAAAATAAAGAAAAAAAGGAGTAGAAAGTAGAGAATTGTGTGAAAATGTAAGGAGTAGAATTAAAAAGTCAGCTGAAAAATAATGACCCCAGTAAAGTATAGATTACCAAAATTTCTACTTTCGTAAGATAAAGTACTTGTACTTCATTACTTGACACCTCTGGTCGTGACCCACCAGTTGAGAATCACTGCTGTACACCATATAGTCCTAAATAGAAAAAAACCTGTCCAGATTCCGACAGGCTGGGTTTGGGTCTCAGTTTCAGCCTAAATAAAGTATAGTCACATTAATAGTCCAACATTAGCAGCTGGTGTCTGAGAAGTTAATGGTGGTGCAGTGTTCTCTTGTTTGCGCTTTGACTGGATGGGAAATTGCATACAATGCAGGCATGAGGGAAGTTCAGGGGGGACCCATCAGGGGCCCAATAGTAAATGTGTGCAGTGCAGTTTAATATGCTAGCTCTTGTGTTCATGTAGACCTGTTAGCTCAAGAAGTTTCATTGTTTGCACATCGGTAAGCGTGTTGACATATAACCTGTGGGCCGTGAATAGCTGGGATTGATTGCGCACAACAGCGCGTCGTTTTATTAAAACTTTAGTGAGATTAGATGAACTTGATCAGCTTCAGCCCAGTTTCAGTGCAGCGGAAAGGGCCCCAGCGACCCTTTTTAAAGCCCTGTCATCTGGTGCGTGTATGAAATATTGCTGTCACACTAACGTGATACGATCAGCCATTTATACCGAGCTATCAGACAGAAAGTCTCCCAGCGTGCACCGTGGCGTGTCTGTGAAAGATTTACTTTTGGAAAGAGAAATGGAGGCGTAGGACGCTGCTGGATCTTTAGCACAGATTCACTCTTATGTGCAATATTAGTAAATGGACAAGTCTGTCGCTGTAATTTAGAGCGGGAAATGTACTGTGTTGCTACATAGCAGACTGAAGAGCTGATGAAGTCAACCAAGCAGACAGACTCATGGCTGTTCTGGATGCAAGGCATACCCCGGTGTGCCGGTTACACGTAATTAAAATGTAATTAACAGCTTTGAATGTAATTACTCGGCCTGTTTTAATATTAATGTTACTGATCAAGCCTGATTGGATTATTGATTTGGAGTTTTACAGTAGCAGGCAGTGTCAGGCATGCTAAATGTTATCTTGTATGTCAGCTGCTTGCAACTGATGATCTTAAGACTTATAAAACATGTTGTTAATTCATGAAGGCGTTTCACAGTTGCGCTAATCAATGTTTTTATTACACTGGTCAACAACAAATTTATTGTTTAAGTTTTTTGAGCTGATTTAGGATAATTTTGGTGTGCTGAATCCAAAAATCACATTCATTTTGCTCAATCAGGTCAACTTTGTGAACTATGCTACATATTGGCTTTTTAACATTTTTGCTCACATTTATGGGTATTTTCACATCATATGATACAAAATTCTTTCATATTTCTTGCAATAAACGAGTTCTGAAGATTTTACTTTTGCCAATTTATGATGAATGTTTTTTTTAATATTACAGGTGAATGAAATGGCTTCAACTAGAAGATCTTGCAAAAATAAGCCTGATGTATTCGGCTACATCTGCGGTGAATACACCATTGTACCTAACAGGAATCAAGTCACAAGTTTCATAAAGTGTGCTTACCAATCTTATTTTGGTATTAATTATTATATTTTGTCAGAAGATCAAATTTTTCAAAATCAAATTAGCAAAAAAAACCCTGACCTGATTGAGAAAAACAGATGTCATTTTTGGATTTAGCGGTGCAAAATGGTCCTAATTCAGTTGAAAAAACCTAGACAACTTGCTAAAAACATTTTTTGTAACCCAGTGTTATTAACCGAATAATCCATCGTATATAACCTGAAACGAGTCACTGATAATGAAAAAAAAAACTGTTCACCTACTCTAGAGTTTACAGCATCCTCCTGAGGTCTTTAGCATAACCGCTAACTACTTTGTAACTATTTTATTAAACTGATCTGACATCATCCTGCATTTAGAGCTGGAGACTAAAAATGTTGGCATAAACTCACCATAGGACAAGACAAAAAAGAACAGCAGACCCATAAACATCACAGATAAGGATATACAGTCGCGAAAAAAATCCTTAGACCATCAGAAGTCGTCAAAAACAATGGTTCTGCCATCAAGTACTACCTCCTGTGTGTATCATGTGACTAAAAAAGACAGAAAGAAAACATGAAATGTCTAAAAGCACTGTTTTTGGCAGTAGAATGCCATAGCTATTGATGTAAGAACTAAAGTGATTTTGGTTATTATCAAGAAAACCATGGAAAATGGCTAGATATCAGCTCTGAAATTAAACTACTATGAGCTATTTTTTGTTGTAATCATTATATTTGTCCAAACAAATGTACCTTTAGTTGTACCAGGCGTTAAAATGAACAAGAAATTGAAGAAAACAAGGGATGATCTCTGCTGGGGCGCTGATAAGAGGGGGGGGCATGACAAATTCATGGGGCCCAGGATTTGTGGGGGGGCCCACAGAGCAGGGGAGGGGGCCCAGTGGAAACAGGTTGAAAGCTGTGAAAATTTCGTGTAAGATTCGCTGTAGAAGAGAGGAATAGAAGTCGGGCTGCAAAAATTGAAAGGATGTTGAGTTTCATTTTCGTTTTCACGCTATCGTAAGTGACGTTGTGTATGAAGCAAACCCCCCAGGTCCGACAGACTGTGAAGATAGTCAATTTCTGTAGGGTCCACAAGGATTATGCTTTCATGTGGCCCATAATTGGTAGCGGCGCCTCTGGGTGGTCTAATAATTTTATCTGCACATTTATTTACCAAGAATCAAACATTTCCTTCCTGAGCAGTTGGAGTCCAAAGACTAAACTGAGGCGATGCACAGTATGAGAACATCAGTGTATCCGGCAGGCGAACATGTGGATATCTGACTATTCAAACAATTTGAGACGACGCAAGTGACAGAATCAATCAAAAAATTTGATGAGTTGTGCAAAAAAAAAAAATACATCAACATCTCAGTTAGCTAGTCATTCGTTGGCTTCTCAAATAACATACTTTTCTGTTTTCTGTAATTTGACAGTTTATAAGAAAACACAGAAGGCATTTGGAGTCTTACAATAGATTCTGACATTTTTTCCAGTGTGTAATCATTCCTATTAGCCTGTTTTTTTCCACAAAAACTAATGCACCCATCTTCATTAAACATTCCAATCATTAGAAAGCCCCAGGCTAACACTGAACTTAGAATGGTATCAGTTAAATACAGAGCAAATACACAAAGAACCAAGTGATGAATTAGAAAGAAACCAGAGTGTAGAAATGAAGAAGCAATATCATTTTACGCCGACAGCTTTCAGTCTAACATGGAGCTGTACCTTTGCTGCTACACACCGATATGACCGCAGCACAAACAAGCTTTCACTTATTATTCTTTGATCGTTGTAAAGCACATAGACAAAGGCATTAGTGGAAAAAACATGAAATTGTGATTCTTTTTGGAACTCATATCTGTCAAAAATAGAACTCTGTTACTCCATTCCTGCACGATCCTGTTGCAACACAATGATGTTCTAGTTTTCAGCACCTGTGAGTTCTTTGTTTTTGCCTCCACCGTCTGCATTCACCTACACAAAACCTACCGCAGCAACTATCATGAGACTTGGAAGAAGGATAAAGCCAAGGTTGAACCCTTTAATATTGGATGAGATCCTAAAAAAAAAAAAAGGGCTGGAATGCTCTTTTCACTTTCCTCAACATTAGAAAGCCCCAGGCTAACACACAACTTAGCATGGTAGTAGTTAAATAAATGAAAAACATACAATAAATAGATAATAATTTAACCATCAGCTGAGGAATTAGATGTAAGAGTTTCGTTACTGTGATAAGAGATAAAGATTATGCAATGAAAAATGGAGGAAAATTCCAATCACAGATGTTTCTGCACTGATGAAAACAAAGGCAGTGGTGTTGGTTGTTTGATGTAAGTGGTCTTTTAGTCCATCAGAGATGATTTCACAGCTGCGATGGCACAGATTCATTACATATTTAGTAACCGTGGCTACTTTTTCGCTTTGGTTTTGATAGTATAAAAAAGAAAATTAACATGAAAATGCATTTGACGCAGTTAGAGCTGCCACAAATGCCTCAATGAATGCTGGTAATTGTTTCAAAGTTCAATGATTTTATTCAAGATCACACCAGGTTCTGTCAGGATTTGTTTATTTGTACTTAAAAGACCTGTGAAAGTTCATTACAAAGGTAGTCTTACTGTAGAGTTGAGACTTTTTACTAGGGATGTCCAATAATATCGGCCCACCGATAGTATTGGCCCGATGTTGGCATAAAAATGTAGTATCGGTGAATATCGTTATCGGGTTTTTTGCCTATCATTAAAACCGATAAAATAATGCCTTGATTTCGCTGGCATTTACTGACGCACAAATGAAGCATTGTTTGTAGCTGAAAGAAATGTGCAGTTTTCAAAATTGTACAGTAGAGTTGCCAAACTGTAATAGACTCATGGAGGGAGGGAGAGAAAATAAATGAATATGGCATTTTTTCCACAACTTAAGTTGAAGTATGTATTCTTTGCACAGACAGTGTTTACATTTTGAAAGCCTTGTTGCATTTGAGAATGCATCCAATGGGGCATCACAATAAAATCAGGCATGATGTGTTAATTCCATGACAGGAGATATGTGATGTTACCTAAAATTAGTTTAATATCCCACATATATCGGCAGCGGTATCGGTAGATATTGGAATCGGAAATTAAGCGTTGGACAATATCGGCATATCGGTTTTTGGCAAAAAAGCCAATATCAGACATCCCTACTTTTTACCCATTATAGCCCTTTGGTCTCCCAAGACCTGCCTTTAGTTAGACCAGTGGTTCTCAATCTTTTTCTTTCAGGTCCCCCTTTGGAGGACTAAAAATCTCCAGGCCCCCATCAACCCGATCAACATTACAATAGTCATGCAATTATAACTAATTGAAAGAAACATCAATATTGTAACAATACTTTTTGCGTTTCCTTGACTAATTTTTGTTCAAATGAAAAATAACTTAGATTTTTTCTTGAACAATACAAATAAACTCACAAAGACTGCTCTCTGAGACAATATTTTTCCAAATAAAAATAGGAAATGCGCAATTATCTTACAACTATGACAATAAAGCACGTTTTTTTAACTCCACCAAGAAACTGCGGAGGTTATGTTTTCATCGAGGTTTGTTTGTCTGTCAGTCTGTTAGCAAGGTAACTCAGAGTTATGGACAGATTTCGATGAAATTTTCAGGAAATTTTTATTTTTTAAAATTTTATTTCAATTTTGGTGGTGATCAGGGGGACTGAGTTTTTCTAGAACAAACACATTTTGGTAACAAAGATGAACATTTTAACAATATCAGTGAAATTGTGTCCAATCCTTGTCCATTTTCCAAACCTAAACTCTTCGTCTAGTCTAGTGACAGATCACCAGTAGATTTGTTTGTTGTACGTCCCTAAAATGAGTCCTGGGTGCTCCAGCACTAAAACATTAGTTCCACCTGCTACATGTTATAACCTGAAGAGGAAAAAAAAGACACCCAGGAGTGATCCCATGCCCCCTCTGGCAAGCCTTTGCACCTCCCCTAGGGGGAGAAACACTGAGTTAGATCAACAATCCAGTGACACCAATTGATGAATGACAACAAAGACCATTGCTACTATGATTAAAAAAAAAAAAAAAGAATAAAACACAGGTAATGACATGTAATATCTTTTTGGTTCAAAAATTGACCAAAGAATAGGGATTATCAACCTTGCTATAGGTCTGTGCTCTTCAAGTGCCCTTGTCTAAATCAGGCTTTATGGGTTATTAAAGGCTCTCTGTCCCTATAGATTACTTCATATAATACCTACTGTTGTATTAGTCTTTAGTTGGCACTGATCCCTGCTGCAGTATGGAGTAAGACACTTAGACAAGGTGCTTCAACTAAAGGCTGTCAGAAGAGGTTATTACACAGTTGTATTTGGCAGGGGCATCTATCACCACTCCTTTGTTCCTAGTATCTGCAGGTAGTAATATCTTGTATATATAACACTGACTGCAGTGGCTGATTTCCAGAGTGTTAAGAAAGGTTTAGCTTTCTTTGTACAGGGTTGAATGTCAGAGTTGTTTGAAGCAGCCAGGCAGATTCGGTTTCTCTGCAGTCTCAGGTCTCTCTTGGCCTGAGGTGTGGTAGTTCCTTGTGCTCTGACAGAATCCTGCAGAAAATACACAATTTGTGGCTCTAAACTTTTAATGCCTGGTGTCTGACAGTGAAAAGTTAATGTTCCACGTCATCTATCATATAGTTGTTAAGAGCAGAGGTTTATGATTAAAATCCACCACTCTGCTGTGGATTATATAACAGTGCTGCCTTTCTCTTTTTTTTTTTTTTTTTCCTTCAAAGGTTTTCGGTTGGAGACAGACTCATTTAGTTTCAGGTCCTTCTAGCTCTTACATGCTGTTTTACTCTGATCAAGGTTCATGTACTTTCCCCTATCAGTCTACAGTGTTGGATATCAGAGATGTTGAACTCGGTTGTATCTGTTTCCTCTCTGGACTCGGTCCAACAGAGTGATACCACTTTGATTGAAGCGCTTTGGTATTGGGTGTAAGAGCCAGTGGTATCTGACTACATCGCTGGTGTTGGGTTTAAATGGCCTGGACCCTCATGCGCTTCTGTCCTAAAAACACATGATAGATGTGTGACTAATTGTAATTGTGCTAAATTATTTATCTTCAAAGGTCTTAGAATAATCTCCAGAATATTTGTTTCACCCTTGTAAGACTGGATTCCTTTTCATTTTTAACTGTGGGCTATACAGTTTTCTTCCATGGCCACACTAGTCGCTTTTCCGTTGACCCTAAAATTGCGCAAATATGACTTGTGCATAAAAATGTTCCAAAATGGAAAAATGACAATTTTGCCAAAAGTCTCATTTTTTGATTGAGAGTTTTTGCGCTGGCAAGAGGTAGTTTTTCAGGCGTAGTACAAATGGTATGTTACGCAAACTGCAATGGAAAGACCTTTTTTCGCGACTAGAGTCAGGTGAATTAAAAAAATGGATGTTGACGTGCGTTACAACAAGCAAAGAAGAAGAAGAAACATGATGAAACATGTACGTGTGGACACACCAGGAAACCCAATCATTTTTAAATTTAGTACGAGATAGAGGGGTAATATATAATAATAATGAATATATCTGAAAATCAACACCATATTTCCGTTCATCGCTATGTTTAAGGAATGACTTCATCTCGTGATGATAAATAAACAAATCATCACATTTGTGATTTAATGGAAAAACCAACATTACACACTTCTGTTTTTTTGACATCTAGTAAATATTGGTAAAGTTTTGTGCAGATGTCCAATGGAAAAGTGACTACTGATAAATATATTTTTCAAAATGGGAATTTTCCTCCTTTAACCCATAAGGACTCAGTGTGAAATTTGTGGCAGTTCCCAAATGAATTTTTCTCTATATTTAACCATCCTTAAGTGGTTATTCACCATTTATTGTAATATTATCTTCTGTATTTTGTGTTTTTTTTCTGTGAAAATCTGGTATTTTCCAATATTTAATTTACTAATCATGTAGATGTTCATAAAAGCTCAGAGTATAGTAGAGGATTATTATATCAAAATAGAGAAAACTGAAGAAAAAACTAACTTCTTTTTTTTTTTTTTTTTTAGCACAATCGATCAATAACTGAACATAAACCCAGTGTTTCCATCCACTGTCATTGATCCAACTCCATGGATTTTACTGGTGAATCAATGTTGTAGAAGACAGCGGTGTTTCCACGTTCACTACGGAGCCTCTGAATGTCCAAATGAGTCATATCTGATAGAAATGAAAAGATGATAAACTGCATTTTACACCAATGATTTACATGGATTGTGATGCAGGTGATACTTTTTGATTGCCGGTGGCTGTTTGGGTCTTCATGTGTTAACAATCAAAGGTGTCAAATTCATTTTAGTTCAGGGGTCACATACAGCCTAATCAAAGTAACCTATAAATAATGACAACCCCAAATATTTACATTTACAAACTATCCTTTCACAAAAAATGTGAGTAACCTGAACAAATATGAACAACCTGAAATGTCTAAAGCAAACTACGGTGAATTTTAACAATATTCTGCCTGTTACTGAATGTTTTGTATATTTGTAGATCCACTGTGATCTGTACGTTGTAATGCACATGTGTAAATGATAAAATGAGGCATAACATTGTTAAAATTGCACTTATTGCTCTTACAGCATTTCAGGTTGCTCATGTTATTCATATTTTTAAGGGAACTTTGTAGATGTAAACACTTTCACAATGTAACTTTTACTTTAACGTTACTTTTTTCACAGTTTTATAATATGTTACTGGTCCAGCCCACTTAAGATCATATTGGGCTGTATGTGCAATGAAATGATGATTAATTGCATTTTACATCAATTATTTACATGTATTGATAGGATAGGTATTAAACAGTTTAGATCAGTAGATGGTTTTGGTTGCCAGTGGCTGTTTGGGTCTTTATGGGTTAAAAAAAAATCTGTCCAGGCTTTTTTTTGTACAACATATTACATACAAAAATATAAAATGACTACAAACTGGAACAAATGCTCAGACAAACCATTGTTTCTGTTGGACTTCTCAAATGCTGAACACTGTGGATAATATTGAAGGCAGCGGATGCAGAGGCTTTAATCTGTCATGGATGAGCTGAGCAGCAACAACAAGTTCAGTTTTAAAATACAGTTGTGGGGTTTAGGTTGTTGAAGTGTATCCTTTATATTGTGTGGACTTCACAACGACACATGTCTAGTCTGGTCCGCTTCCCAAAGGTGTGAGTGCTGACCTCAATCTCATGGAAGTCATACACCGACTTTAGGTACAGGTTTATTACACACAACCACAAGAGGTCTGTGTAAAATCTCTGTAATTTCCCATAAATTGGGATAAATAAAGTACATCTATCTATCTGTCTATAAATAGAGTGACAATAGTCACTTTTCCATTGGACATCTGTGCAAAACTTTACCGATATTTACCAAATGTCAAAAAAATAGAAGTGCGTAAAGTTTGTTTTTTCTATTAAATCACAAATGTGATGATTTATTTATTTATTGTCACGAGATGACACAAGAAGTCGTTCCATAAACATGTCGACGAACGTAAATATGGTGTTGATTTACAGATATATTCATTATTATTTTATATTGCCTCTCTATCCCGTAATAAATCAAAATATGATTTGGTTTCTTGTAGGGATGCACCGATACCAATACAAGCATTGGCTCCGATACTCAGTGTGTGTACTCGTACTCGTAAAAGATATCCGATACAAATGCACCGATACCACTGACGGCCGTGTGACATTCACAGTTCAGTGCAGCAGGTATGCAGCGGTGGAATAATGTGTGGGGAGTGTGAAGAATGTGGAGATTTTTCAAAATAAATGACGGTGATAAAAGTAACGCTGACTGCAAGTAACGTTAAAGACACAGACAGATACGGACGCAGCGTTCTGTCCGTCCTCTGCGTACATTCCATCTGTTTTCCAGGTGCTCGCGGATGCATACACAGAATGAGAATACCAGCGGGTGTATGGAGCGGTGCGGACCGCCACCAGCGGAAGTGAAAACAAAACTTATCGCTCATTTCCCTTTTCTCTTCCTGCTGAAGCTAAGCTGTTAAACCTTATCAGTGAAAACGCTGCAATGTTAGTATCACATTAGTGTTGCCTCTGTCGTCTCCATATTTGTTATTACTGACTTTCTTCTTCTTCTCAAAAAACTTTACTCTTCTTTGTGGTATTTGTCCAGTATGGTTAATTCAGAGCGGTGCCTCCTGGTGGATTAATTGAGAAACGCTCATTCCAACACATTAAATGTCAGTAGCAGCACTTTGTTCCAGTCAGACTAATGACAACCACAATAAAGCACATTTACAAAAGGAACTAAGAACTGGAATGGGATTATTAAGTACTCGTATCGGCACTCGGTATCTGTAAGTACTCAAATGTAAGTACTCGTACTCGTACTCGGTCTGGAAAAAAGTGGTATCCGTGCATCCCTAGTTTCTTGGTGTGTCCACACATACCGCGCTGTGTTTCTTTTAAAACTCTTCTTCGCTTTTTGTGACTTCTGTCAACATCCTTTTTTAAAAAAAAATCACATGACTCTAGTTGCTGAAAAAGGTCTTTCCGTTGCAGTTTTGCGTGCTTAACCAATTGTGCTATGCCCGAAAAACCACCTCTTGCCAGCGCAAAAAATTTTAATCGGAAAGCGACAGTTTTGACGAAATCGTCGTTTTTTTAGGTAAATTTTTATGCACAAGTTATATTCACGCAATTTGACGGTCAATGGAAAAGTGACTAGTGTTTCTTTAAGTCATTCATTGTTAAGCATTTTTAAAATTCTTAGTTTTTGTGACCTGACATGTGGACCAGAGCCCCAAATTTAGCAAAAAACTCCACTTCAGTTTGGAACGGGTATTACTATTTAGAACAGTCTTGAAACATGCATGCAATCTCTATGTCACACATTTATTTGCTAATACAACCCACAAAGTTACAGCACCTGAAATGAAAAAGAAACTAAATTTTTTAATTTCTATGACTGCAGAAATTGCAAATAAGATCCATAAGCTAAAATATTGTGGCCAGTAACATCATTCTCGGAACATGCATTGCTAACACTATCACATGGTTTACACATAGGACTGCCAATTACTGTAATGTAATTTTCTTTGATTAAACCATAACACATGTTCATTGAAGACTGATTAGACACTTACAGTATATGCTTATGTTGAAGGCCAGTCGAGTGGAGAATACCCCAGTGTGGTGTTTAGTCTGCTCAACCCACTAAGAACAGGTACAAGGTCAACGTGATCTAGTATTTATAGGCACAACTGTTGAACAGCTTATTCTACCTCAGACGGGAGACATGTTCTGCTATTTAGCAAGTGTTTTTTTGAGGGGGGGTGGTTTTGTTTTGTTTTCAGACTGCAAAGATTACCATAAAAACCACAGTTAATCTGGGCAGTGTTGGGATTCTACTTACAAATCTGACTCCAATTCTCTATCCCCCGCATTCCTTAAATTGGTTTTTACCTTGACCATAACAGACCTGAAACAGGATTTAAGAATGACAATGAATCAATCATTTAATGAACATTAATCAAACTTACATACATCTGTGGTCTCCCAAGGTTACACAGAATCAGACTCCTTGGCCAACACACATCTGACATCTGACTCCCCGACCCCTAGAGCCCCGAATTATCTTTTTCCTACTTTTTTACACTCTTCTATGGGGTGTTGTCTTCCTACTCCTAACTTCAGCCAATACCTTCGCATATCACCCATGCTACACCTAATCGCTTCATTCTTACCCCCTGTCCTTGCACCCCAGGCCTCATAAACTCTGATCTTTATCCCTCGTCTAACAATGTAACATCATACTCTTCCCTTATCCATTCCAAACCCATACTCTACCCTCCTAAAAACCAAGCTAGCCCACCTGTGACACTGTATTTTTCCATTTTACCCTTTGAAACCTGTAACCTTTCACTGTCAATATGTCACACAACATATTACATTCAAATGAAAAAAACATAGTTATCATGATTATAACATATTACATTCTGATTATATAACGCTTAGGTTTTTATATGTTCTTCAACTGTATAATTCCAACCGTACTAAGAATCATTATGATCATCATAGCAGCCACTTTTCATCTTTATTGCAGAATCATTCAATGGTGTTTCTTTTCTTTTTTTTGTGCATACTTTTATTTGAACATTCTCAAAATGATACTGTCCAACACAGCACACACAGGTTGCACGAAACACGCAGCAAATCCAAAAATGTATATCCACAGCATTGACCTGAAAAGTCCCCACCAAGTCTATTTCAGGTGGTTGTTCTGGCAGTTCTAGCTCCCAGATACTCGCCAAACGCCGCTGCAAAGACGTCCCTCTGATCGTCAATACAAAATCTTAGTCTTTCTAGAGAAACAGTCTGATATCAAAGATTTCCACAGATGCGTTGAATGAGGTTCTTCTCCTACCCATTTGGTCATAACAGCCTTTCGGCCAAGCATAAACAAAAAATTAACAGTATTCTTATATGATCTCAGTGATTCAGAATGATGTTTCTTTTAATGAAGTATGCATGTTCTCACATTTCCTTAACCTCCTAAGACCCAGCAATAGGTTTTCTGTCCACATTTGTGGTCAAGAGTTTCACAACTTTGTACAAAAAAACAAAAAAAAGAAAAGAAAACTGTCCACCACAAAGGACACTCCATAAAAATTTTAAAAACTGCATCTGAAAAAACCGTTGCATCATGATGTTTCCAATATAGGCACTTATTTAATAAAAAACAAAAAAAGCTTGTACTTTGCTGACATTTCCCGGGTCTTAGGAGGTTAAATTGCTGACGAATCTAAACCCAGGTTGCAGTGAATTGGAATGACTTTGCTGAGAACTTCGAGAAGTCCTCCACGGTGGTTGAAGTTCTCTTCAAACTCCGGCTTAGATATGGCTGAGAGCTCTGACAAAACGTTAGAAAATGAAGCTCAAGTTAAGCCTTCCCTTGGCAAACGTCTAGTTCTGAGCTCATTTACCGCGGCTCTTTTACCAACCGTTCCCTACAACCAGAGTCTTTTGACGTGCGGCCTGTTATTGTACAACCTGCCGTGAAGACTTCCCAGTGACTCAGTTCACTATATTGAATGTAAGACATTCTTCGCACGTACGTACAGCGGGGGAATTAGTTGAGATGTTGGCTTTTTTACACTGACCCCGAGTGCTTATAGGTGCTATTTGGATTAGAGTTTTCTCTATCTTCAATCTAAGCTTTGGATCCAGGTCGATGGAGCTTGACCGGGATGATACTTGCACTGACAGTAGGATGTGGAGAGGTGAGAATCAATTGCGAGTAGAGACGATGGGAGAGAGGAAAGACTAGTAAAGATGTTGAGAGGGGAAAGAAAACCGACCTATACAGCAGGACGATGGAGGCTAGAGCGGAGGAGGAAGAGAAAAGACACAGAAGAGAATCAATAGACTTGGTTCAATAGGCCGATTGGACTCGGTTTTGCCAAGAAGGAATCCTATTCTTGTATGTCTGCGTGTGTAGAAATGTGTTTCTTTCTATGTGTTGCTATAACAGTATGCGTGTGTGTGTGTGTGTGTGTGTGTGTGTGTTGCACTGCTGCATAGCTCCAGGTTTCCTGATCTGGTCACTGTTGGTCAAAAGGGATTTTCTTCAATTTTATGGTTAACAGAAAGCGATAGCATGGGCCTTCTGTATAGCCCAGGGGGGTGTGACAGAGTCTGGTGGGTGGAGGGATTAAGGGGAAGGGATTCTGGAGGGGGGATAGCTGGGTGAGCGAGGTAAAGACACAACCAGAGAGAGAGAGAGAGAGATGGGAATAAAAAAAAAAAAAAAAGCGGAGCCACCCCGAGGCCTGCTCAGTCATTCAGAATTCATTTTCTCTAATGGACCCACCTCACTTTAAATCACAGCCAAATCGATGCTGATCTACACTAACTCTGACTGTGGAGTGGCTGCTGACTGAAACTGTATTTACACAGAAATCAAAGCATCACATTCGACTCATATCTGAGCTCTTTTTCCGAGTTAGCATGGGCCGCAGCTACAGTGCATGATCGTTTTTGGGGGCGCCACTGGGTGAAAATTACCTTTCGGTGTATTGAAATTCAAGTACTCTGAAAGGAGTCAAATATTTTCCCTCCTGTGTTTTTTGGTCTGTACAAAACTCAACTCTATGATGCAGACTATGGGTAATTGCGGCGGTTTTCAGAAAGATAGGGGATTAAATACACAGTTGACTGCTGTAATTCCAGATCACTGTTGGAAGCTCAGAAAAGTGGCTTCGCTTTTCCACAGCATCATGTCATCCATATTTATATTCAGTGTTTTGATTCAGATTGAAAGAAAAAGAACTCCTGGAAAAAAGGGTGTCATTTTATAAATCTGCTTTTTTTCCTGTAGTTTTAAGTAAATGATGTTTACATGCACACTAATATTCCACTATTATTCCAAATTTGATTGGTGTCACATCGACAGTATATTCTGCATTGCAAATTGATCTTGCTTTTAAATGATTCAGACACGTGGGATTTGCTGATATTCATCCAGTTTTATGGGGATTATTTGGATATTTATACAGTGCACAGCAAGCAGAGCTAGAGACCAAGATTCTCTGCAATGAAAAGTCTACGTCACAACACGTCTACTGTATAACATGATGACAGAGGATATCAACAGTAGGGATGGAAATTGATAAGAATTTCACGATTCTGATTCCGTTATTGATTTTAGTTATCGATCTGATTCCTTATTGATTCTCATTGGGTGAGGGAATAAAAGAGTACAAATGGTTTGTTTGCATTAACTGTCTTACATTTCCATTTCTTTATTAAAATGTAACATATACAGTATGCACAAATAATAATAACAGATGACGCCGGGCTCAGTTTGGGGGGGGGGGGGGGGGGGGGTTGTTACACCATACGACTGTAAAGTTAAATTTAAGATGCTTTACTAATTCCTCTATGTCTCCCACTGTTGTGCACCTCATTTTCCTTTTCCCTACCTTCAGAAACTTTTATTTGAGGGGGCAGGATGTTTGTTGCACCCCCCGCCAACAAGAACCGGGCCTGGTGTTTGGTCTGCTGCTAGATTCACAAGCGTTGCTTAGTAGCATATCAAACATGTGACATTCCTGCAAATGAGTCACATGCTGTGTGGACAAATGTTTGAGCATATTGGAGGGATTTCCTCCCTTTGAAGAAATGGAAGCTTTGACAGTGTTACAACTGGCCCTGGTGTCATCTTTACATCTGAAATATAACCATACTTTGGAGCGTTTCTGCCTCGACGCCATGTTGGCTACGTTCTAAACCAAAACAATGCAGCGTACGTGTGATGTCATCACGCATGCACAAGAAAGGCGGAATCAATAAGGAACAATCAGGCAGGCAGGCAAACGATTCCAAGGAGCTGAGCTACTGGGAACTGATTGTCAAAAAGAAGCAGTTCTTGATTCCCATCCCTAATCAACAGGTTTTTAGATATCCCCAAATATAGAAAACTAGATTTTGATGGAGCAAAAGAATCAATGGAATATCTGCCACCAGTGAAAAAACTATGCAAAAACATGACTTTACCAGGTTAAGCACAGCTGCATATGGACACTAATGTTAGAGGAATACTAACTGACTGGCCATGCAAACACCTTACTCAGAATATTGTCTTTGGGGAAAAAATTTATATTAGTGTGCATGTAAACTTAGTCAATGTTGGAGTCAGAATACAACCCTCACCTTGTAATTGTTAATGGAAACCATAGCAACATTTGTCATCTTAACCCATAAAGATCCAAACATCTGCCTTTAATTTAAACCATCAACTGTTTAAGGCCTGTTGATCCATTAATCCTATCAATGCATGTAAATAATTGGTGTAAAATACAGTTTGTCATCTTTTTATGGTCATCAGATATGACCCATTTGGACGTTCAGAGGCTCCTTAGTTACTGTGGAAACACAGTCATCTTGTACAACAATGATTCAACAGTAAAACCCATGGAGTTGGATCAATGACAGTGGATGGAGACTAGGGCCATAACTACTTGAGTCATCGGATAAGCGATATAGGCTGCAGACAAGTCACTAACTTTTACATCCCTGCAATAGCTTAGAATATAGTTAGCGAGCACTAGCCCCTTACCTAGACTTGTTATGGCTAGAGACTAGCAAGCTACAGTCTTCAACCAGCTCCGGTCATGGGCTATCAAACTAGCATTGCAGCTATTAGTTCCAGTCAAAGATACGTAACGTTAGTCTGGTGGTCTGATAAATGGAGATGGATGAAAACATATTAATTACAACAATAGTGTCTAAAAACTAGCTAGCTGGCTAAAGTAATCATGACACGTATGCTATCTTAAGCTGGTTTACATTATGTTCGTGGTGGCCACAGCAGCCCCATTTGCCTGAAACGTACTGCACCATTGGATTTTGGTAATTTTTTTTCCTCTGTATTCGAGTTTTTTTATATATAAATGGTGCACTATGTTTCGGCTGAACAGGGCTGCTCGGCATCCGAAGCCTCAGCCATGCTGCTCTGTATTTTACTCTGTTACACTACACAGCATGAGGGCATGCCTTTATACTAACGTGCTCAAGACCCGACGAATTGACTGCCAAATTTGTTGCTGACTCTTTTAAGAATCGATTTGGGTCAATTTAATCGATTCGTTGTTGCAGCACTAATGGAGACACTTGGTTTATGTTCAGTTAATGAGAGATTTAACTGAAATTTCTCTGTTATGATATAATAACCCTTGAATTTACTCTGAGTTTTAATGAGCATCTAAATTAACTACAGGGTGGGGAAGCAAAACTTACAATGAACATTTAGTTGTTTTTTCTCAGCAGGCACTACGTCAATTGTTTTGAAACCAAACATATATTGATATCATAATCATACCTAACACTATTATCCATACCTTTTCAGAAACTTTTGCCCATATGAGTAATCAGGAAAGCAAACGTCAAAGAGTGTGTGATTTGCTGAATGCACTCGT